>NW_024420004.1:201487-201940 GCF_014898765.1 Herpailurus yagouaroundi | reverse complement strand
TTCCTGTTAAGTTTCTCAGGATCCACATAAGAGTGAAACCATATGGTTTCTGTCTTTCTCTGTATGGCTTATTTCACTTAGCATCACACTCTCCAGTTCCATCCACGTTGCTACAAAAGGCCATATTTCATTTTTTCTCATTGCCACGTAGTATTCCATAGTGTATATAAACCACAATTTCTTTATCCATTCATCAGTTGATGGACATTTAGGCTCTTTCCATAATTTGGCTATTGTTGAGAGTGCTGCTATGAACATTGGGGTACAAGTGCCCCTATGCATCAGTACTCCTGTGTCCCTTGGATAAATTCCTAGCAGTGCTAATGCTGGGTCATAGGGTAGGTCTATTTTTAATTTTCTGAGGAACCTCCACACTGCTTTCCAGAGCGGCTGCACCAATTTGCATTCCCACCAACAGTGCAAGAGGGTTCCCGTTTCTCCACATCCTCTCCA
>NW_024420004.1:175089-196487 GCF_014898765.1 Herpailurus yagouaroundi | reverse complement strand
ATTTCAATGCCTTTTTCCTTCCCCAGTTCAGGGAAGTTCTCAGCTATGATTTCTTCAAGTACCCCTTCAGCACCTTTCCATCTCTCTTCCTCCTCTGGGATACCAATTATGCGTATATTATTTCTTTTGAGTGTATCACTTAGTTCTCTAATTTTCCCCTCATACTCCTGGATTTTTTTATCTCTCTTTTTCTCAGCTTCCTCTTTTTCCATAACTTTATCTTCTAGTTCACCTATTCTCTCCTCTGCCTCTTCAATCCGAGCCGTGGTGGTTTCCATTTTGTTATGCATTTCGTTTAAAGCCTTTTTCAGCTCCTCGTGACTGTTCCTTAGTCCCTTGATCTCTGTAGCAAGAGATTCTCTGCTGTCAGCTATACTGTTTTCAATCCCAGCGATTAATTTTATGACTATTATTCTAAATTCACTTTCTGTTATATTATTTAAATCCTTTTTGATCAGCTCATTAGCTGTTGTTATTTCCTGGAGATTCTTCTGAGGGGAATTCTTCCGCTTGGTCATTTCGGATAGTCCCTGGCGTGGTGAGGACCTGCAGGGCACTTCCCCTGTGCTGTGGTGTATAACTGGAGTTGGTGGGCGGAGCCGCAGTCAGACCTGCTGTCTGCCCCCAGCCCACCGCTGGGGCCACAGTCAGACTGGTGCTTGCCTTCTCTTCCCCTCTCCTAGGGGCGGGATTCACTGTGGGGTGGGGTGGCCTGTCTGGGCTACTTGCACACTGCCAGGCTTCTGATGCTGGGGATCTGGCGTCTTAGCTGGGGTGGGTAGGCAAGGTGCACAGGGACAGGAGGGGCAGGCTTAGCTTGCTTCTCCTTAGGTGATCCACTTCAGGAGGGGCCCTGTGGCAGCAGGAGGGAGTCAGATCCGCTGCTGGAGGTTTGGCTCCACACAAGCGCAGAGTTGGGTGTTTGCGCAGAGCGAGCAAGTTCCCTGGCAGGAACTGGTTCTCTTTGGGATTTTGGCTGGGGGATGGGCGGGGGAGATGGCGCTGGCGAGCGCCTTTGTTCCCCACCAAACTGAGCTCTGTCGTCCGGGGGCTCAGCAGCTCTCCTTCCCTTTGTCCTCCAGCCTTCCTGCTTTCTGAGCAGAGCTGTTAACTTATGACCTCCAGCCGCTAAGTCGCGCTTGCTGTTGGAACACAGTCCGTCAGGCCCCTCCGCTTTTTGCAAGCCAGACTCAGGGGCTCTGCTTGGCCGGTGAGCCGCCCCTCCGCCCCGGCTCCCTCCCGCCAGTCCATGGAGTGCGCACCGCCTCGCTGCCCTTCCTACCCTCTTCCGTGGGCCTCTCGTCTGTGCTTGGTTCCGGCGACTCCGTTCTGCTAATCCTGTGGTGGTTTTCTGGGTTATTTAGGCAGGTGTAGGCGGAATCTAAGTGATCAGCAGGACGCGCGGTGAGCCCAGCATCCTCCTACGCTGCCATCTTCCCTCAAAGTTAAGGTTTTAAAGGAATGGTCAGAGAAACCTCACTAAGAAGATAGTATAATAAATAACGGAAGAAGATAAGGGAGGAAGCCATGGGGATATCCAGGGGAAAACATGCATGATTGAGGGAATAGCAGGTGAAGCACCTAATTAAGTTGGGAACATTACTAGGTTAGCTTGAATAATATAGCAAAGAGGCCAGCATGGCTGGAGTTAAAAGAATAAGAGATCATAAAGTCAAAGAGGTAATGGTGTAAGGGGAGGTAGGCAGATCATCTAATGCCTCATTGACCATTCTAAGGACTTTAATTGTATTGAATAAGGTAGAGAGCCATCAATGGATTTTGAGTTTGGAAATGACATGATATAACATGTTTTAAAACTAACACTCCGCTCTCAACCTCTTTGTCTTTATCACTCATTTTTTCTAAAAAAAAAAAAAAATGGAGGGTCTCATTTGTTTAAGAGTGTGACTCTTGAGTTTGACTCGGGTCATAATCTCACGGTTTATGAGTTCAAACCTCACGTCAGGCACTACATTGATGTTGCAAAGCCTGCTTAGGATTCTCTCTTTCTATCTCTTTCTCTGCCCCTTGCCCCTCTCAAAATAAATAAATAAACTTTAAATAAATACTGGGTAGGCCATAGTTAATTCTGTCACCAAATTCTCTCTGAATGTAGGAGAACAAAAACCTTTCTGACTACACCGTATACTCGGGCAAACAGACAAGAGAAAAAAATTAAAAAGCCCTTAAAGCAATGATTTTCAAAGTGGGCTGCACATAAAATCACCTGGTGAACTTAAAAAATTCCAAATATTAAGACCATACCTGTGACTGATTACATCAGAATCTCAGGAATGGGACAGAACTATCAGTATTTTTTGAAGCTCCCAAGGTTCAGTCTATACAAAGAACCACTAGTCAAAGAGATTGGGCAAACCCTTTTAGTATGAATGGAGACCCTGAGTCTAGCACTGAGGAGGAACATGCTTCTGATAGAAGAGTTGGGCCTGGGATCATTCACCAAGTGGAGGAATGTAAAGCTCACAGATAGTGGGGCAGGAGGAAGATGAGATGCTTGATAGCTTATAAACAAGAGAAAGCTGGGGTTAGGAGTAGCTGTAGGCCAGGCTAGGAAATAAAGAGCTGAGAACCAGAACCAAATAATAAAGCAACATCTGGATTATAGGCCAAACACCTGGAAATTATGAGGGAACTCATTATTAGAGTGAGATTAGAAGCTTAATTTTCAAAGAAGGCAATATTCCCAAGGCCAGGCTGAGCAACCGCTTTGATTTTCACCAGTCTTATGTATGTGGGTGACCGGGAAGCCCAAAGGAGAGGAATGGATAGTGTATGGGCCAGCTGCTGTCTTCCTCACCCTCATTAGTACCACCCCCTGCACTGATTAGGCAAAGTAAATATCTTCCCTAAAGTCCTGAGTTCTTAATTTAGACCTGTCATCCTGTCTTGCCCACTCACCCTAGATAGAGCATGTTTCACCCCATAGGCATGTGCAAATTGAGAAGAGCAGCAGCCGAAAGCTGTGGCCAGAGGCAGGTACACTGGCAGCAATCAGAGTACCTCACATCCACCAGAAACTTGGCCAACATTGAACATTCAGGACACAATAAGCTAATGTGAGGATTATTGTTAATGTCAACCTCATTGTTTCTCCTCTTCCCTACTTGCTCTCTTACTCTTCTAGGTTATATTATTATTATTATTATTATTATTTTGGAATTAGGACAGGGGTTGGGGATTGGCAGGGAGAGCAGCCACATGACAAAGAGATGAAATAAGGAGACCCTCTTGATATTTTGCCACTTGTCAGACCCTCTGGCTAAACCCAATCGATATATCCAAACAACACTATATAAATTTGGGTGAAAAGTTGAGTGAAAAAAATCAGTTAGGGGCACATATAAGAATATTAATAGTATCTATTTAAAATTTTAATTTTGGGCCTAACTCAGGTAATAACTTGGAATAATATAGGGTAGTTCATAGTATTAAAGAAAAAGCTGAAGAATCAGCCTTTTCTAAAAATAATTGAGGTATAATTCACATACCATAAAATTCACCTTTTTAAAATGTAAAATTCATTGGTTTTTAACATACTCACAAAGTTGTGCAGCCATTATGACTATCTAGTTCCAGACCATTTCATAACCCCCAAATGAAACTCACCCATTAAGTAGTCATTCTCCATTTTTTCCTTTCTCTGACCTCTGGCAACTACTAATCTACTTTCTGTCTCTATGAATTACCTATTCTGGATATTTCATGCAAATGTAATCATACAATATATGTCCTTTTGTGTCTGGCTTTGTTCACTTAGCATAATTTTTTCAAGATTTATCCATGTTGCAGCAAGTATCAAGTACTCCATTCCTTTTTGTAGCTGAATATTTCGATGTGAGGTTGGGCCATATTTTATTTAGCTATTATCAATTGATGGACATTCAAGTTGTTTCTATTTTGGCTGTTATGAATAATGATGCTAGGAACATTTGTGTATAAATTTTTGTGTGGATATATAGTTTCAATTATTTGGGTATATGACTAATGCTGGGTCACATGGCAACTCTATATTTAACATTTTGAGGAACTACAAAAACATTTTTCAAAAGGACTGCACAATTTCACATTCTTTTTTCACATCACATTTTGCATTACATTTACATTACATTTTTTTGGAAAAAATTTATTCAGTGTTTAAGATTAAAAACTACAAATAAAATATTTATAAAAAGTAAAAAGAAAACTACAAGATTTTGCTGGCAGCTGATGAGTGAAAAGAAAAAAAGTTAAATTATCAACTGATTGGCTAGTTAAAATGTTTTGACTCACAGTAAAATTATTAATTGATATACCAGTTACTTTGTGTAGGATTAAGAGTTCTGGAGCCAAATAGCTCTAAACAAAATATATCTTCTGAGAGCATAGGGCTAATGATAATGAATATTTAATTAGAAAGCTAATAAAGAGAGACTCTGGCAGACCTTTTGATTCTTTTAGGCTTCTAACAGTTGGTTACCACATGCAAGGACCTAGCAGCCAGCTATTTCACCTTTTTATTTGTCTGAGTTAAACAACTTTAACCCACTAAAAAGGAATAAAGAGATACTTTATAGATCAGTTGGAAAACATAAAACAGTCCCAATTATCCAGCAATATTTGAGGGTTCCCACTTCTTCAAATCCTTGCCAACATTTGCTTACCTCTCTTATTTTTTATTATAGCCACCCTAGTGGGTGTGAGGTGGGATTCCATTTGTGATTTTGATTTGCATTTCTGTAATTGCTAATGATGTTGAGCATTTTTTATGTGCTTATTGGCCACTTGTATATCATCTTGGAATAATGTATATTCAAATACTTGGCCTATTTTTAATTGTTTTTTTTTATTATTAAGTTTTAAGATATATCTATATATTATATATGTAAGTATTTTATCAGATATCTATAATTTTCAGTTTTTTCTCTCCCTTTATATGGATTATCTTTTTATTTTTTAATAGTGTCCTTTGAAGCACAAAAGGTTTAAATTTTGATTAAGTACAATTTGTTCTTTTTTTCTCATTTGTTGCTTGTGCTTTTCGTATTATATCTAAGAAAACATTTACTAATCCAATGTCACCAATATTTACCCCTATATTTTTTATAAGAAAAGAAAGAAAAATTACCAAAAAATGTTTTCTTATAAGAAAACTCTTATAGGAGTTTTATAGTTTTGTCTCTCACATTTGGATCTTTGGTCCATTTTGGGTTAATTTTGTATGTAGTTTGAAGTAAGGGACTAATCTAATTATTTTTCATGTGAATATCCAGTTGTCACAACACCTTAAAAAACTGTTCTTTTCCCATTAAATTGCCTTTAGCACTCTTTTTGAAAATCAATTAACCATAGCATAACAACTTTGTGATGGGTACAAATTGGAAACAGCCCAATGTCTATCAACCAAAAAAATGTATAAATTGTGGCATATCCATACTATGGGACACTAAACAGCAATGGTAAGGAACAAAGATTTCTACACACATGATGGATGAATCTCATTCACTGAGAAATAACATTGAGCAAAGAAAGTCAGAAACAAGAGTGCTCTTGCATTAAACTAATTTATATGAAGTTCAAGGACAGGTAAAACTAATAATGGTGAAAGAAGCCAAAATAGATATTACTTGGGAGAACGGGATGATATTGACTGGGAAGTGCAATGAGACAGCCTGTTAAGGTAATGAAAATGTTCTGTATCTTTATCTGCATAGTGTTTATATGATTATATACATATGTAAAAACTTTATAGGCCTGTCTATTTGAATTTTAAGGATTCAGCTCTATCTTCTGTGACTCTAGAAGAATGTGTTGATGCAGTTATGAGAAACCTCAGAGTAGCCCTGATTTTCTCAAAACCTAATTATTATCTATTACCTTCTCTCACAATAAAAGGGCAATTACATCTACCAGAGGACACTGATGACCACAGGGAAAATTTTGACATAACTTTGGAGTTTGTCCTTGGATAATGACATGTAGTCATTATTAAATGGTTTTACTCATATACCATGACTTCAAAACAGTCTAGAGTCTATGATATTTCATTCTCTTTAATAAAGACAATTCATTAAACTTATAATGAAAGAATATTTTTGGTATGCTTCAGGTAAGCAGTTTGACAAAAACAGAGGAGAAAAAAAGCCTTCTGTTCATTCCCTGGATTTTGCTATGAGGATTTGGTAATAAACCTGCCTTGCCTAAACATAGGTTTCAAAGTCAGTGTTAGAGAAACATGTTAAGACACATGACAAATGACATTTATTAGATAAATGAGGCTCCTAAGTCAAACAGAATAGAGTGTTTCAGACACCAGAAGCAGGTGCCATGGAGATTCATATACCTATGTCAAGAGCTCATTTCAAGGGCAGGGCTGCTCTTTGGCTTCTGCCAATGTTTTTGTTTGTTTGTTTGTTTGTTTGTTTGTTTTTGTGGGCAAGAAAAGGATACAGGGTAGTTGTTCAGAGCAGTATGCTGGCCCTGTGGCCATGACACTTAATTCCCTTGTCATAAGGGCTATGCTACCACTGATGGTTTTTGTTTTTGTCCTTACTAAGAAGGGTAGGTAGGGAGGGGAGCATGCTTATTGAGGCTGATACTATGGGCCAGTAATTGAAACAACACAAGAGGGAGTGTTTTTAGCTTGTACAAAAATGAATTTTGTAGCCCACTTACTTCTGAATGAAGGAATGAGGAAGAATGGCCCAGGTGATGGTGGGAAAAGATGCATTCAAGCAAGAATGCCAGCTAGGATGACTTGTCCTATCACCACTGGCGACTTTTGAGAGGAAGATTGATGCCCTCAAAGTTCACATTCACTCTCCTCTCTTCTGATATACATCCTTAGGACTTTCAGTACTTTCAATACTTTATGAGGTTAAGGAGTTAGCAAAAGAATCTCACTCCACCTTTATCTTTTAACAGTGCAAACCATGTGTATCCATTATTTGAGTCCCCCTCATTATAATTCATCTTTGTAGAAAACTGTTCCTCTGCATACTTACCTCTGTCTTACTTTGTAGAGCTTTTCAAAGCCTTCAGAATGCTTTGATGAACCTTAGCTCATTTAATCTTCCCAAGAGCTATATAAGGTAGGTGAGGAATGCACTGTTCTCTTTTTTTCAGGCTAAATAACTATGGCCAGAAAAAATAAAGTGATTCATCCAAGGTCATAGGTTGAAACAAATGTTAGGTAAGTTAACCCACCATCCCAGTTTGCCTTAAACTGTCCCAGTTTTAACAATGAAAACCCTATATACTGGGAAAACCCCTTAGTTCTGGATGATTGGTTACCCTATAGCCAGGATTAAAATGTCTATCTTTCAATTCTCAAACCTGTGCTAAAGATACTGCCCTATGTCATCTTTATTCTAAAAACTATTATCTGAATAGTATTCCTTCTTGTCTACACCTTAGTATATCAGGACATTTCTTCATGGTGGGTCATCTTCCCCTAGGACAGAAGCAATAACATCTAGTGGACCTCAAAGGTACTCAAGACAGTTTTGGCAAAAGAGGGCCATGTTTCAGCTTTCTTATCCACAAAACAATGACAATAATTTCTATATTGTTTACTTCACATGGTTATTGTGTGGATCAAATAATAAAGGATGTGAAACTGTTTTATAAGCTGCTAATAGCTATTCACATGTGAGAAATTGTGGTTATCCTTTACTCATCCAGGCAGAAGCTAGCTCCTTGCTTTATTCTCTTTCCAGGTCAGCAAGTGGTACAGCAACTAATTCTGTGAACTTTGGTGAATTTCTTGGCCTCTGTGCCTCTGTTTCCTCATATGCAAATTGGGGCTAATGATAATCTCTGATATGCTGGTGTAAAATATTGAATGAAATATTAAATGTAAAGTATTTAAAAGATTTCCTGGCACATTAGCATTAGCTATTTTGGATTGGCTTCCTCAACCCTGTAACTCAGAGCCAGAGACTATGTTGAGAGGACCCATAAATCAAGTGAAATGGAAGCCACTACTTACATTTTGATACCTTTTCACTAGCTCCCCAGTATTTGTGTTATGTACCCATAGCCTTCCCACAATGGATTGCCAAGAAAATGAGTACTGGGACCAATGGGGACAGTGTGCCACCTGCCAACTGTGTGGACCTGGACAAGAACTCTCCAAGGTAAGCCCCTCTGATAAAGATACTTATTTCTGTCACATTCTAGGAACAAACCTGGCAACTGAGTGGGTCCAAGATTAGGAGAGTCAGCCCTACCTGTGGCTAATACAGTTTAGTGAGCAAAACATACAATCCAAAGATTATGATAATAGCAGTGGCAATGCCAACAAAATTCCACCTGACAGGATCAGGGCCAAGGGAGGTTTCCACAATATAATGACATATATCAAGAGGAGATATGGAGTGCAGAGGCCCATGAAAACTCCTTAGCATTAGGGAAATTTGTCAATTAAAGTGGGGCTCACCCACTTGGGGTTCAAGAGTCAGATATCAGGTCTGATCTGCTATAAAGCTACTTCAGATCAAGTAGCAAAGGAACTCTAAGGAGGTGCCTTCTGAGGACAGAATATAGGTAGTAGAGTCCCAAGGTGGAAATGTATTATGCATGTTCAAGGAAGAAAAAGGTTAGGGCAGCTGATGTATGGTAAGTGAAATAGAGAGTGGTACACAATGAGGTCATAGAAGGGGTATAGGCCAAACTCTGTGGAGTCTTGAAGTCTATGATAAGAAATTTTCATATTTTTTTTCCCTCAGTGCACCAGAAACCCTTTGGAGGGTTTTGAGTAGAAGAGTAACATGATCCTCTAAGTAAAGTAAAATATCACAATTATTTAGCCCACCTTCCTATATCTGTATTTCACAAATGAAGAGACTGAGTCCAAGAGATACCAACAGATGCAAGTACAAACTCTAATTTTAACTCTTTACACATAATATTTGGTATCACAGATGAGTGCCCACATGGTTGATAAGGGTTCCCAGGACCCAGGAAAGGTTATCAGAGGTTAGATCATGCTGGCCATTGGGATGGACCTGATGGGCCAAGCTGCTTGGCTTGACAGAATCTATTTTCAATTATACACTGATCTTGATTAAAAAGTCCTGGCACTCCCATTAAGAACAGTGTCTTACAAATGTTTCTATCATGTACATTGCCATTATGTTTAAAGACATCCACATTTACATATTTACATATTGAACTTCTCCAAGGGAGAAAAGTGAGTCTTTCAAACTTCCCTTACCAAACACTTAAAACATGACCAATGATGAAATGTGCATGTGTCTATTTCAACACCACTAGAAAGCTCAGAGAAAATGAAGGAATTGCAATGTTGTGCTCCTGAAAAGCTTTATATATAAACAGATTGTACTTGTATAGTAGTCTGTACCTTGTAAAGAGCTTTCATGTGTATTACCTAATTTGGCCCTCGGTCACACTAAGGAGGTATTATGAACCCCATTTTACATGAGGAAACTAAGACTCAGAGAGAATGCATGACTGGCTCAAAGTCAAAATAGTTCAGTAAAAATAATCATGAGCCACATAAACAAGGGTTTGAGCCTCAGCTTTGCTGTGGAGAAATTAGTTTATCTATGACTCAGGATATGGTCAGCTAGAAGTAACATAAAACTTAGCAGTGACTTGAACCATAAACACATTTATTTATGTAATGAAGTCTAAATGTTAAGAGGACGTGCTTGATTCAGCAGGCCAACAATGTTGCCAAGGACACAGACTTTTTTTTTTACTCTTCATCTTGTGTACCTTGTTTTCTCCTCATGCTTGTGGCCTCTTGGTTGCCATAACTCAAAGCGTCATATCTCCACACCAAAGTGAAAGTCATGAAGAAGGGACCAGGACAAAACACCTTGACTTTTATTAGGGAAAATCTATCTTCCTAGAAGCAACCGAGCAAATTTTCTTTATATCTTATTGGCGAGAATTGGATGCTATATCTCTAAACTGCAAGAGAGGCTGGGAAATGAGTACCTGGCAAATGGGAATGGGATTACCATAATTAAATAAGACCAATCAAGAATCAGTTCTTGAGGATTGTCACCTTACAACCCAGAATTAAATCAATTATCTATTAGTAAGTGAGAAAATGGGCTATAACTTTTGGATAAGCAGCTAATTTCCTAATTAGCCTTGTTTTTATAATTACTTTTATTTAGATTTAAAGTTCATTCATATGGATTTTAAACATCATTGGAAATAAATCATTACAGAAAATCAACACTATTTCCTCAGGACACATTTCTAGAAGTATAATTACCAGGCAAAATAATGCATACTATTTAGAAATTCTTGAAATATATAAGCAGAACACTTCTGAATTTTTTTTGTTAATTTACATTATAATTATATTTATTATCAATAGTGCATGGAATTCTTATATCCTAAAAGCCATACCACATATGAACAATGCATGTATCTACCATCTATTAATTTTATGCTTTCCTTTGTAATATTAAATTACTAATTAATGAGAACTTTATGGTATATCCCTTTTTATTTACTTTTTTTTCTATTTGATGGGGTAAAAACAACTTTTTTGTGCTTATCGTTTATTTGCATTTAGAATTTTGTGTAATATTTCAAATTGCTTTTTTTACTCATCTATTCATTGTTTATTCTTTACTAGTGTAAGGAACCTGAGTAAACAAATAGCAGAATATAGAGAGTTTTTAAATATTTTATATAATATATATGACTTTAAAAATCAAATGGCTTTGAATTTTGTTTCATTTTATCAACATCTGTTGACAATTTCATCTATTTTCGCTTTGACATGTTAATTTGTATATATTAATAAATTCCACAAATTAAGATATATTGCATTTCTAAGATAAACCAATTTTTATTGTGATTTGGGGTTACATATCCTTTTATGTTTATAAGTTAATATTTTATTTATAATAAATAGTCTTATATCACTATCAGCACCAAATTTTGATTAAGAATTATGTTAGCTGAGTAAAATTAATTAAGAACAACAATGTTCTTCGAATTATAAACTCGTTAACTAAACCAGCGATACAAGAGATCCTAAGGGGGATTCTGTGAGACAAAGTACCAGAGACATTGCTACAAACATGAAACCTACGGACATCACAATGACTCTAAACCCATATCTTTCTAGAATAACACTGAATGTAAATGGACTAAATGCTGTAGCCAAAAGACACAAGGTATCAGAATGGATTAAAAAAAAAAGGACCCATCTATTTGCTCTCTACAAGAGACTCATTTCAGACCTGAGGACACCTTCAGATTAAGAGTTAAGGGATGGAGAATTATTTATCATGCCACTGGAAGTCAAAAGAACACTGGATTAGCCATACTTATATCAGACAAACTAGACTTTAAATTAAAGGCTGTAACAAGAGATGAAGAAGGGCATTATACAATAATCACAGGGTTTATCCACCAGGAAGAGCTAACAAGTATAAATGTCTATGCGACGAATACAAGAGCCCCCAAATATATAAAACAATTAATCACAAACATAAGCAACATTATGGATAAGAATGTGGTAATTGCAGGGTACTTTAACACTCCACTTGCAGAAATGGATAGATCATCTAGACACACAGTCAATAAAGACACAAGGACCCTGAATGATACATTGGATCAGATGGACTTGAAAGATATATAGAGAACTCTGTATCCAGAGCAACAGAATATACTTTCTTCTTGAGTGCACATGGAATATTCTCCAAAATAGATCACATACTGGGTCACAAAACAGCCTTTCATAAGTATACAAAATTGAAATCATACCGTGCATACTTTCAGACCACAATGCTATGAAGCTTGAAATCAACCACAGGAAAAAGTGTGGAAAACCTCCAAAAGCATGGAGGTTAAAGAACACCCTACTAAAGAATGAATGGGTCAACCAGGCAATTAGAGAAGTAATTAAAAAATATATGGAAACAAACGAAAATGAAAATAAAACAATCCAGACGCTTTGGGATGCAGCGAAGGCAGTCCTGAGAGGAAAATACATTGAAATCCAGGCCTATCTCCAGAAACAAGAAAAATCCCAAATACAAAATCTAACAGCACACATAAAGGAAATAGAAGCAGAACAGCAAAGACAACCTAAACCCAGCAGAAGAAGAGAAATAATGAAGATCAGAACAGAAATAAACAATATAGAATCTAAAAGAACTGTAGAGCAGATCAATGATATCAAGAGTTGTTTTTTCGAAAAAATAAACCAAATTGATAAACCTCTAGCCAGGCTTCTCAAAAAGAAACGGGAGAGGACCCAAATAGATAAAATCATGAATGAAAATGGAATTATTACAACCAATCCCTCAGAGATACAAGCAATTATCAGGGAATACTATGAAAAATTATATGCCAACAAACTGGACAACTTGGAAGAAATGGACAAATTCCTAAACACCCATATGCTTCCAAAACTCAATCAGGAGGAAATAGAAAGCTTGAACAGACCCATAACCAGCGAACAAATTGAATCAGTCATCAAAAATCTCCCAACAAATAAGAGTCTGAGGACCAGATGGCTTCCCAGGGGAGTTCTAACAGACGTGTAAAGCAGAGGTAATACCTATCCTTCTCAAGCTATTCCAAGAAATAGAAAAGGAAGGAAAACTTCCAGACTCATTCTATGAAGCCAGTATTACTTTGATTCCTAAACCAGACAGAGACCCAGTAAAGAAAGAGAACTACAGGCCAATATCCCTGATGAATATGGATGCAAAAATTCTCAATAAGATACCAGCAAATCGATTCAACAGTATATAAAAAGAATGATTCACCATGATCAAGTGGGATTCATTCCAGGGATGCAGGGCTGGTTCAACTTTCTCAAATCAATCAATGTGATGCATCACATTAATAAAAGAAAAGATAAGAACCATATGATCCTGTCAATAGATGCAGAAAAAGCCTTTGACAAAATCCAGCACCCTTTCTTAATAAAAACCCTTGAGAAAGTCGGGATAGAAGGAACATACTTAAAGATCATAAAAGCCATTTATGAAAAGCCCACAGCTAACATCATCCTCAATGGGGAAAAACTGAGAGCTTTTTCCCTGAGATCAGGAACAAGACAGGGATGTCCACTCTCACCACTGTTGTTTAACATAGTGTTGGAAGTGCTAGCATCAGCAATCAGACAACAAAAAGAAATCAAAAGCATCAAAATTGGCAAAAATGAAGTCAGGCTTTCACTTTTTGCAGATGACATGATACTATACATGGAAAATCCGATAGACTCCACCAAAAGTCTGCTAGAACTGACACATGAATTCAGCAAAGTTGCAGGATACAAAATCAATGTACAGAAATCAGTTGCATTCTTATACACTAATAGTGAAGCAACAAAAAGACAAATAAAGAAACTGATCCCATTCTCAATTGCACCAAGAAGCATAAAATACCTAGGAATAAATCTAACCAAAGATGTACAAGATCTGTATGCTGAAAACTATAGAAAGCTTATGAAGGTAATTGAAGAAGATATAAAGAAATGGAAAAACATTCCGTGCTCATGGATTGGAAGAATAAATATTGTCAAAATGTCAACACTACCCAAAGCTATCTACACATTCAATGCAATCCCAATCAAAATTGCACCAGCATTCTTCTCGAAACTAGAACAAGCAATCCTAAAATTCATATGGAACCACAAAAGGCCCCGAATAGCCAAAGTAATTTTGAAGAAGAAGACCAAAGCAGGAGGCATCACAATCCCAGACTTTAGCCTCTACTCCAAAGCTGTCATCATCAAGACAGCATGGTATTGGCACAAAAACAGACACATAGACCAATGGAATACAATAGAAACCCCAGAACTAGACCCACAAACGTATGGCCAACTCATCTTTGACAAAGCAGGAAAGAACATCCAATGGAAAAAAGACAGTCTCTTTAACAAATGTTTCTGGGAGAACTGGACAGCAACATGCAGAAGACTGAAACTATACCACTTTCTCACACCATTCACAAAAATGAACTCAAAATGGATAAAGACCTGAATGTGAGACAGGAAACCATCACAACCCTAGAGGAGAAAGCAGGAAAAGACCTCTCTGACCTCAGCCATAGCAATTTCTTACTTGACATATCCCCAAAGGCAAGGGAATTAAATGCAAAAATGAACTACTGGGACCTTAGGAAGATCAAAAGCTTCTGCACAGCAAAGGAAACAACCAACAAAACTAAAAGGCAACCAACGGAATGGGAAAAGATATTTACAAATGACATATCAGACAATGGGCTAGTATCCAAAATCTATAAAGAGCTCACAAACTCCACACCCAAAAAGCAAATAACCCAGTGAAGAAATGGGCAGAAAACATGAATAGACAATTCTCTAAAGAAGACATCCGGATGGCCAACAGGCACATGAAAAGATGCTCAACGTCGCTCCTCATCAGGGAAATATAAATCAAAACCACACTCAGATATCACCTCACGCCAGTCAGAGTGGCCAAAATGAACAAATCAGAAGACCATCGATGCTGGAGAGGATGTGGAGAAATGAGTACCCTCTTGCACTGTTGGTGGGAATGCAAATTGGTGCAGCCACTCTGAAAAACAGTGTGGAGGTTCCTCAGAAAATTAAAAATAGACTTATCCTATGACCCAGCAATAGCACTGCTAGGAATTGCCCCAAGGGATAGAGGAGTACTGATGCATAGGGGCACTTGTACCCCAATGTTTATAGCAGCACTCTCAACAATAGCCAAATTATGGAAAGAGCCTAAATGTCCATCAACTGATGAATGGATAAAGAAATTGTGGTTTATATACACAATGGAATACTACGTGGCAATGAAAAATAATGAAATATGGCTCTTTGTAGCAACATGGATGGAACTGGAGAGTGTGATGCTAAGTGAAATAAGCCATACAGAGAAAGACAGATACCATGTGTTTTCACTCTTATGTGGATCCTGAGAAACTTAACAGAAACCCACGGGGGAGGGGAAGGAAAAAAAAAAGAGGTTAGAGTGGGAGAGAGCCAAAGCATAAGAGACCCTTAAAAACTGAAAACAAACTGAGGGTTGATGGGGGGTGGGATGGAAGGGAGGGTGGGTGATGGGTATTGAGGAGGGCACCTTTTAGGATGAGCACTGGGTGTTGTATGGAAACAAGTTTGACAATAAACTTCATATATTGAAAAAATTAAAAAAAAACATAAAAAACTGGCTAATAGCTAACATTTGGGGTACATTAATCATTTGAGAGAATTGCCTTTGCCTCCTAATTAGGAAAGAAGATTCTTTGTATAATTTTTGCATGATACCTTGTTCTTTTTTAATTTCCTGAAAATGACTCATTCATTTATTCAATGAGTTATTGAGGAAAATTTGATAGTGTTTATTTTCATATGGTATGCAAATGTCTGCTTTTAATTGTTGTATTAGACCATTT
The DNA here is from genome assembly GCF_014898765.1 of Herpailurus yagouaroundi. Lineage (NCBI taxonomy): Eukaryota > Metazoa > Chordata > Mammalia > Carnivora > Felidae > Herpailurus > Herpailurus yagouaroundi. The sequence goes on along the minus strand of NW_024420004.1, from coordinate 181,097 downwards.
ATATATAAGGTAATGATTGATATATTAGAGCTTAAGTCTGCCATTTTATTACTTTTTAAATTTTATTTTTCTTGTTCCTCTGTTTGTCTTTTCTTGACTTCCTGTGGGTAAACTAATTTGGGCGGGATTGTATCTTGATTGTTGTATAGACCAGTAAGAAAGAGATCATTCTGGGTATTATTATATACACATGTAAGTTAACACTCCCTACCAGTATCAAGATTTTATCATTTTGTAACATAAATTTCACTGGTAGTGGCAAATTTATAGTCATAGTTAAATTCTGCAATACGGTAATATTGGTGCATTTTTCACAACTCTAGTTTAAAAGAAATATATATATCTATATCTATAGATATAGATATAGATATAGATATGGATATGGATATAGATATAGATATCTATATAGATATATAGATATATAACTATAAATACAATAATCTTCTGCTATCAATTACACTATATATATATATATATATATATATATATATATAAAACATGTACAGACAGTTCCCAACTTACAATGGTTGACATATACATTTCCAATGTTATGGTGTTAAAGTGATGTACATTCAGTAAAAACTTTAATTTGAATTTTGAATTTTGCTCTTTTCTTTGGATAGTGATATATGAGACAATACTTTCCCATGATGCTGGTCAGCAGCAGTGAGCTGCAGCTCCCACAGAGCCACATGATTGCGAGGTTAAAGCATCAATACACTTACAGCAATCCATGTCCATAAAATTACTCTTTTTTTATCTCTCAGTACAGTATTAAATAAATTACATGAGATATTCAATACTTTATTACAAAATATGCTTCGTTTAAGATCATTTTGCCCAACTCTAGGCTAGTGTACGCATTCTTGGAACCATATAAGGTAGGCTAGACTAGGCTATGATTTTCAGTAGGAGTATTAAATGCATTCTCAACTATAACATTTTCAAATGATGATTCATTTATTGGGATGTAACCACATTGTCAATTGAGGAAGATCTTTAAATTGTAATAGCAATACCTAAAATGTGTGAGAGAGAAGAAGTAAGAGTGTAAAGTATATGAATTCTATTGAAGTTATCAGTTTAAAATAAGGTGTCAAAAATTTAATATATTTTATGTAAGCCTCATGGTGACAAAAAGGGAAAGTATTGTAATAATTACACAAAATAACACAATAAAAACATCAAGCAACACTGATACTAAAACACATTAAAGCACAAAGGATAGAAGCTTAAGGAACAGGAGCAGTGGACCTAGAAAATGACCAGAGAACAATTAACAAAGTGGCAATAGTATTTGCTTATCAATAATTATTTAAATATAAATGGATTAAACCCTCTAATCAAAAAATATAGATGGGGTAAATAGATAAAAAAGCAAGATCCTACAATATTCTGCCTACAAAGAGCTCACTTTAGCCTTAAATATAGATATGGACTGAGAGTGAAGGGATGGAACAAGACATTCAAACAAATGGTAAAAGCAAACAAACAAACAACAAAAACAACAACAACAAAACAAGGTGTAACTATACTTATATCAGACAAAATACACTTTAAAACTGTTAAAGAGATGGGACAACTGGGTGGCCCCTTCGGTTAAGAGTCTGACTCTTGATTTCAGCTCAGGTCATGATCTCATGGTTGGTAAGATTGAGCCCCATATTGGGCTCCATGCTGACAGTGCAGATCCTGATTAGGATTCTTTCTTTCTCTGTGCCTCTCCCCCCTACTTGTGCTCTCTCCTTCTCCCTCTCTCTCAAAGTAAACATTTAAAAAGAATAAAGAAAATGAAAGTGTTAAAGAGACAAAAAAAGGTAATTATATATTGATAAAGGAGTCAAAACATCAAGAAAATATACCAATTGCAAATATTTATGTGCCCAACTTTGGAGCACCTAAGTGCTAAAGCAAAAACTAACAGAGCTAAAAGGAGAAATAAACAGTAATACAATAATAGATGGGGACTTAATTCTCTACTCTCAACAGTCAATAGATCCAGACAGAGTATCAATAAGGGAACAGTGAATTTGAACAACACTATAGACCAAATGACCTAATGGATGTATGTAGAACAATCTATCCAATAACAGCAGATACACATTCTTCTCAGATGGAAATGGCATATTTTCTAAGATAGACTACATGTTAGGCCACAAAACAAGTCTTAGCAAATTCAAGAAGGCTGAAATCATACCAAAGATTTTATTTGACCATAATGACATGAAACTAGAAACTAATAACAAGAGAAAAACTGGAAAATTTTGAATACATGGAAATTAAAACACACTTTCTTGAACATCCAATGGATCAAAGAACAAAATAAAAGGGAATAAAAATTTCTTGAGACAAATGAAAATAAAAACACCACATACAGGAACTTATGTGATACAGCAGAAACAATTCTAAGAAGGAAGTTCTTAGCAATAAATGCCTACATTAAGAAGCAAGAAAGATCCCAAATAACCTAATTCATAGCTTAAGGAACTAGAAACGTAAAAACAAACTGACACCAAAGCTAGTAGGAAAAAAAAGAAATGATAAATATTAGATAATAAGTAAATGAAATAGGAACAATAGAAACAATAGGAAAGATTAACTAAACTAAGAGTTGTGTTCTTTTGTTTGTAAAGATAAAATTTATAAACTGTTAGCTAAAATAATCAAGGAAAAATGAGAAAGGACACCAATCAAACAGAATTATCTATGAAAAAGCAGACATTAAAATTGATGGCACAAATATTCCATGTATCATAAAAGGTTAAGGCTATGTTAAAAACTATATTCTAACAAACTGAACAACCTAGAAGAAAAGGTGAAAATCTTAGAAACATAGAATTTACAAAAACTGAATCAGGAATAAATAAATAATCTGAACATACCAATTACTAGAAATGAGATTATATTAGTAATTTAAAACATCTCCCAATAAAGAAAAGCCAAGGATTAGATGACTTCGCTGGTGAATTTTACCAAATATTTCAAGAATTAACACGAATCCTTTTCAAATTCTTCCAAAAAATCAGACGGGAGGGACACTCTCAAACTTAATTTACAAGGCCAACACTATCTTGATACCAAAACCAGAAAAGTTTACTACTAGAAAAGAAAACTACAGGCCAATAACCGTGATGAATATGGAAGCAAAAATTCTTAATAAAATACTAACAAACCAAATTCAGGAGCAAATTAAAGGGATAATTCACCATAATCAAGTGAGATTTATCCTTGTGATGTAAGGATGATTTAACTTATGCAAATCAGTTAATGTGATGTATCACAATAGAATGAAAGAAAATAATCATATGATAATCTCAGTAGATTCAGAAAAAGCATTCAACAAAATCTTAACATCCACTCGTGTTGAAAAACTCCTAACAAATTAGACATAGAAGCAACACATCTCAATATAATAAAGGCCAAATATGAGAAGCCAACAACTAATATACTCAATGGTGAAAGAATGAAAGCTTTTCCTGTAAGATCAGGGTGCCCACTCTCATCACTTATATTCAACATAGTACTGGAAGTCCTTGCTAGAGGAATTAAGCAAGTAAAATAAATAAAATGTATCAGATATGGAAAGAAAGAAGTAAAATTGTCTGTATTAGCAAATGGCACGCTTTTATACCTAGAAAATCCTAAAGACTCAATCAAAAACCTGTTAGATCTAATCAATGAATTCAGTAGCTGCAGAATACAAATTAACATACAAAATCAGTAACATTTCTGTACATTTACAAAAGCATCAAAATCAATAAGTAGGAATAGATTAACTTAGGAAGAAAAAAATCTCTACACTGAAAACTATAAAACACTGATAAAAGAAATTGAAGAAAACATAAATAAATGGAAAGGTATTTTATGTTCATGAAATGGAAGAATTCATATTGTTAAAATGTCACTACTACCAAAAGCTATCTATAGATTCAATGAAATTTATTTGAATATACCTATGACATTTTTATAAGAGTAGAAAAAACATTCCTAACCTCTATACTGAACCACAAAAGACCCCAAATAGCCAAAGAAATACTGAAAAAGAACAAATCACACTTCTTGATTTCAAGCTATACCATATATCTGTAGTCATCAAAACAGTATGGTACTGCCATAAATGCAGACACATAGACCAATCGAACAAAATCAAGATCCCAGAAATAAACCCAAGTATATAGTCAACTAATATTTGACAAAGGGGACAAGAGTACTCAATGGAGAAAAGACAGTCTCTTCAAAAAATGATGCTGGGATAATTGTATTATTTACATTGATAAGAATTAAACTCAACCCATATCTTGAACTACTCACAAAAATTAACTTTAAATAAATAAAATACTTAAATGTAAGATCTGAAGCCATGAATAATCTAGAAGAAAGCATAGGAACAAAATGTCATGATGTGGGTATTGGTAGTGATTTTGTTTAATATTGCACCTAAAGCACAAGCAGCAACCACCACAAATAAACAAGTGGGACCATATCAAACATAAAAGCCTCTGCACAGCAAAAGAAACCATCAACAAAGTGAAAAGACAACCTACAGAATAGGAAAAATATATTTATAAATCATATATCTCATAAGGGATTAATATACTAAACATATGAAAATTCATACAACTCAATAGCATAATAACAAATAGTCCAATTAAAAAATGGGCAAAGAAATTGAACAGACATTTCCCCAAAGAAGAAATTCCAACAGGTACATGAAAAATGATCAACATCACTAGTCATGGAAATGCAGATAAAACCACAGTAAAATATCACCTTACACATGTTAGAAAGGCCATTATATATATATATATATGTATATATATATATGTATATATATATGTGTGTGTGTGTGTGTGTGTGTGTGTGTGTGTGTGTGTATGTATATAAACTTTCTGAAACTTTGATGGAATTGTAAATTGGTACAGCCATTGGAAAACATTATGGAGGATCCTCAAAAATTTAAAAATAGAACAACCATATAATTCAGCGATTCCATTTCTGGGAATATATCCAAAGGTTAAAAGAAAAAAAACCACTAACTTGAAAAGATATCTGCACCCCCATGGTCATAGCATCATTATTTACAATAGTCAAAACGTGAAAACAACTTAACTCTTCATGTATGAGTGAATAAATAAAGACGTTGTGGTTCACACACACACACACACACACACACACACACACACAGGGAGAGAGAAATACATACATACATAATGATATATTATTACATACATACATAATGAGATATTATTAAGCCATAAATAATGAGAAAACCCTACCATTTACAACAACATGGATGGACATTGAAGGCATTATGCTAAGTGAAACAAGTCTGACAGAGAAAAAATCCTGTATAATATCACTTACATGTGGAATCTAAAACAAAACAAAAATTCATGGAAAAATAGATCAGACTTATGGTTACCAGAGTCAAGATGGGAGGGGGGTGAATAAAGGTGATCAAATGGTACAAACTTTCAGTTGTAAGATATATAAGTGCTAGGGACATAATGTGCAATGTGATGACTATAACTAGCCCTGCTACATAATATACAGGAATATAGTTAAAAGAGTAAATCCTAACAGTTCTCATCACAAGGGGAGACTTTTTCTTCTTTTCTTTTTATTGTATGTATATGAGAAGATGGATATTAGCTGAACCTATTGTGATAATCATTTCACAATATATGTAAATCAGACCATCATCATACTGTATGCCTAAAACATATACAGTGATGAATGTGAATTATTTCACAATAAAACTGGAAAAAAATACCATTCTAAATATCAAAACATTACTTCCATTTAGTTTTCTTTGCTTTCTCCACATTTATTTTATTTTTTTTTGAAGATTATAGAATCACATATATTTGGTAACATTAATAACAACAACAACAATAAACGACCCTGAAAAAAATATTTTTGACCAAAATTTTACAGAAAAATTATCTCTTTTTCACATACTTTGAATGTGTGAGATTTGAGTTAAAAAATAATGGCCAGTAAATAGA
>NW_024420004.1:118951-160089 GCF_014898765.1 Herpailurus yagouaroundi | reverse complement strand
ATTGAGGAGGGCACCTTTTGGGATGAGCACTGGGTGTTGTATGGAAACCAATTTGACAATAAATTTCATATGTAAAAAAAATAAAAAAAAGCAATAAATTAAATTTTCATAAAAAAAAGTTTATCCATGCAAAAAGAAACAATTAAAAATGTAAATTTCCACCCTCAGAATGAGAGAAGTTATTTGCAAATGATATATTTGATAAAAGGTTAGTATCCAAAATATATAAAAACTTATGCAAATCAACACCCCAAAAGCAAATAATCAAAATTAAAAATTAGCAGAAGAGATGAACATTCCTCCAAGGAGGACATCTAGATGGCCAACAGTCACATGAAAAGATGTTCCACATAACTCATCAGTAGGGAAATGCAAACCAAAACTACAATGAGATATCACCTTGCACCTATAAGAATGGCTAAAATCAATAACACAAGAAACAAGTGTTGACAAGGATGTGGAGAAAAATGACCCCGCATTCACTCTTGGTGGGAATACAAACTGGTGCAGCCACTATGCAAAACAGTATGGAAGTTCCTAAAAAAATTAAAAATAAAACTACCCTATGATCCAGTAATCATACTGGTTATTTACCCAAAAAAATAAAAAACAGTAATTCAACAGGATACACGAACCTCTCTGTTTATAGCAGCATTATTTACAATTGCCAAACTATGAAAGCAGGTCACATGTCCCTGGCTAGATGAATGGACAAAGAAGATGGGTTGTGTATATACAAAGGAATATTATTCAGTCATAAAAAAGAATAAAATCTTGACATTTGCAACAACATGGATAGAATGAGAGAGTATATTGTTAATTGAAATAAGTCAGTCAGATAAATAAAAATACCATATGACTTTACTCACATGTGGAATTTAAGAAACAAAACAAATGAGCAGGGAAAAAAAGAGAAAGAGAGAAACAGACACTTACCTATTGAGAATAACCTGATGGTTTACCTGGTGAGTGGTGATCTGGGCAAAATGAAACTGCTGCTCTACCTTTCCTTTTCTTTTTTGTTTTCCTTTTTCTTTTTATTTTTCTTTCTTTCTTTTTTTTGTAAGTAGTCTCTAGGCCAATGTGGGGCTCAAATCACAACCTGGAGATCAAGAGTCACATGCTATACTGACTGACCTAGCCAGGTGCCCTCCATTTTACCCTTTTACTACTGTTATTCTCCATCTCTCTGATCCAGTGTGGTGCTTGTGCCTCACCTACAGGTTCTAGGGTTTTCCAGTGGCATTTTGTCTATGGATAGATTTTGTTGGTCTTTTTGTGAGAAAGACTAAAGTGAAATGACCTTTGTTACAATCTTGATGATATCATCATCCATGAATACAGGATTTGCAATGAAAATCCATTTCAATTCTGATACTGGTGGTTTTTACCTTTTCTACTATTTTTATTTTTGTCCATATTGCTGGTTTTTCACTTTTATTTTATATTTTATTGACTTTTTTAAGTGACCGAGCTTTGTTTCATTTGTTTTCTCTATTATTTTTCTTTTTTCAATTTCATTTGTTTCTGCTCTTATCTGTATGTTTCCCATTATTTTGTTTGCTTTGGACTTACTTCCTCTTCTATTTATAGTTTCTTTATGTAAGAACTTATTTTTTAATCAGCTTAAGAAGTTTTATCTTTTCTAATGCATTTTAGTTCTATAAATTTGCTTATCAGCACTGCTATAGCTGTATCTTACATTTTTTAAAAGTTTGTTTATTTATTTATTTATCTATTTATTTATCCAGAGAGATAGAGCACACAAGTGGGAGATGGGCAAAGGGGTGGGGGAGAATCCCAAGCAGGCTCCACACTGCCAGAGCAGAGTCCTTGAAATTTTGAGAGTTTTTTTTATAGGTAAGATTCCTTCTCTCTGTTACCTTAAAGCAATATTCCTTTCTTGCCTGTAAGTTCAAGCCTCTCTGAAACTTTGGTGTGAGACTGCAGACAACCAAGTTATAAAGTAGGGATGAGATAAGATGATCCACCCTCACTATATATCCATAATACCATTTTACATGGTAAACGGTGAACAGAAAATATATATATATATATATACATATATATATATATATATATATGTGTGTGTGTGTGTGTGTACATATGTACCCATATGTATGTATGTATGTATGTATGTATATACATACATACATATATATTTTTTAATTGCTTTGCTGAAGTTTTCTATTTTTTTAATTTGTCTCAGAGACATTTGTAATTGCTTGTTGTAGCAGTTGCATTATAGCTATTTTAAAATCCTTTTCAGGTAATTTGAACATCTGCTTCATTTCAGTTTTTGTGTTTGGTTATCATCTTCTCATTCAAGTTGTGATTTTGCTCTTTCTTGATATCATGGAAATAATGAAGCATATTTAAGCAATCTATTTTAGAACATATTCATCTTGTTTATATTTAGCACACAAGTCCTGGCATAATTCTGTGTTCCAATGACAGTGTAATTTTCAGAGACCTTGCTTTGGGATTTTGGTTTGCTTGGTTTCTCTGGTGTCACTAGTGTTTTTGTTTATCCCTGACAGAGCCACTTATTATTTCTGGATAGTGAAAGGGATTGCAGCTCGCAGCAAAATTGCTTCCTGGGCTTGGTAGCTTGCTATGTTGAGATTCCCCCTGCAGGTCCTTCCCAATGTCTAATTAGGAACGGGGAGTCTCTGACCAAAAGAGATGAATACCAGTTTCCCTGCCTATTTGATGTATGCAGGGCTCTTCCTCAATCCCCCTTTTTGTCTCCAGGGCCATCTGGGGTTGTCATTAGGATTCCTTGTTGATCTTGGTCTGTGTTCTGCTAGGTTGGATGTTGGAAAGATACCCAGTTGCTTTGTCATCCTGTTCTTTTCCACATTGCCATTTTCTTTCTATATTTTTAAGTCTTTCTATTGCCTCTTTCATTATTTACAGTGTTTATCATTAAACACAGATGAGTTTGTGGCATCTCACTTGAAAAGTAAGCCCAATTTATATTTTTAAAACATCACTTTTCTGCATGGAGAATAAAATATGAAGGGCTAGAGTAAATGAAAGGAGAGTAATAATGAGGCTACCACTCTAGTCCAGGTAAAAGATGATTGTTTTTTAGACTGAGGTGGTAGCAGTAAAGATACAAACAAGTGAATCAGTTATACCAATTTAGGAGGCAAACAGACAAGGCTCACCAATGTGATTACTTTGGGGATTTCTGGCTTGATCAACTGAACGAATTGAAGTGTCACTTAATTATCAAAAACATCTTCTACATCGCCACTGGGAGCAAAACCACCACTATATATATATATATATATATATATATATATATATATATATATATAGGCTTGAGCTTAGTTTCCCCAATCTGTAGGAGGGTTACATCCTCAGAGGAAACTTATCCTCATTCCACCTACTTTTCTTTGTCTCTGATTCATGACCATGACCAAGGTAACATCCCAGTTGTGTGCAAATCATAGCTATTAATTGACTCGAGTCCTCAGTGCGCACTGGGTTTTCAATAACCTCCACATTTACCATAGACCAAAATTGTTTGCTTTTAAGTGCATTGATTTTGCAATGGCTTAAATACCCCACCATTTTATTTTATAACTAGCAATTTAAACCTTCCATCATCTCCTTCCCCCATTATGTTTCTGAGATTTCCAGTAAAGCTCACCAGAAAGCCACTGACCACAGTAAAGCAAGATGAATAATAGGCTCAGGACCATGTTTTCTCTTCCAACCTTCAACATTGTATGGCAACTGAATACTAGTCCTGTGGGTTTCTACATTTGATCTGTATAGGATACCTAATTAGGCAGAGAGATTGGCTGGGAAGACAAGAAAATTGCAGTTAATATGGATACAAAGGATGGAGATTGGTGGATGTTTCTATGATACACCAGGATAAAACAAGTATTTGGAGTCAAATAGATTGACATGAATCTTTGCTCAACTTCTAGTTGAATGCCCGTGGATAAAATTACTCTGATCATTTGTTTACTCAAATATAAAACAAAGTATCACTCTGATAAAGCTAAGGCGAGTTAAATGCAATCAGGTATTAGATGTTTTGTAAAGTGTAAACCAGTACATATGTCAGTTATTATCTTAATTCTGCTTCTAATGTTTTCTTTTCTTCATTTCCCATGTGAAATGGTATTATGGATATATAGCGAGGGTGGATCATCCTATCTCATCCTTACTCTACATCTTGTTCATCTGTGGTCTCCCACCAACTTTTCAGAGAGGCTTGAACTTACAGGCAACAAAGGAATATTGCTTTAAGATACCAGAAAGGAGTCTGCCCTATTTAAAAAAATTCCAAAAATTGCAAGTAGACCTCTCATATGCCCAATTGCCAGAGTCCATGAGATTGGTGCCCATCTCACCTTGCCCAGTGGATAGGTTTAAGCTTTGTCTCAGACTTCTGTTTCTCTCTGGAAAATTTTCTTAGAATTCAAAAGTGTTTTGGCACCTATGTGTTACAAGATGGTACCCACCAGTCTGACTTAGTTTTTTTTTTCCAAAACACAAACACATAGGCCCCACAAAAAGGATAGCTAGACCCATATTATACCCCCTCCCAGTGAGTGTTCTTTGTTTCAATCATGGTCACAGATTCCCAGAGGCCACAGAGATCATTAAAATCACCATGTTCACTCTTATAGTGTTCTAACAAGTACTTTAACATACAGTATTTTTTGCCTACAGTATGGAGTGGAAAACTGTGCCAGAAATTTTGAAGACTGACCTCCTGAGGTGATTCTGGCTCCAGAGGTTGTAGGTGCTCATAGCAATAATATTCCATCTACTTCTTTTCCAAAATAGTTTATTTCCAAGGAGAATCAAAATAAAATTTGGATCTTCAAATCCCACCCCACACATTCTCCATCATGCCCATGTTGTTAGCCCTTAGTTTAGATGTGGATTATCTTCACAGCTCACTTACCTAGGTTCTAAAAAAGCAATAAAAACCTAATCAATTGATTTTACCTTAGGTATCTACTTTGTAAGAAGAATAGGTTATTAGTAATTTCCAAATCTTCCAAGTGTCAGTGGTTGATATAATCCAGCTGTTGAAATTTGTGATATAAGATAATATGGGATTTTCTTGCCCCAGCTTCCCAAGTGGAGAAAAAAAATAAAGAAAAAGAGAAGGTACATAATTTCCATGTAAATAAATAAGTGAAGAAATTCCCAGATGAGTGTATTTCCCTACTCTGCCTCTCTACCACTCATGTCCCTTTGACAGTGGAGTCAGTTACTAGAGCATGACCTGCTGGGACTGCATTCAAGATGTGCAGTTGCAGGACCCAACTGCTACTGTTTGAGGGACAGAAGCTTGAAGCTGTCATCCAGGATGGACCTCCTGTTGCGTCGTAGCTTTCTCTGTCGATACTGGTACCAGATCACACCACCAAGAGCTAGAGCAATGAGGAGGAGAATGATACTCATGGCAATTAAAAGAGAAGCCAGTATCTCAATATTCTTTACAGGGATCCGCATGCCCATCACTCTCACATTGCCTTCTCCAATGTTTCTGAGGATTGATGCTGAAATAGAACAAGAGAAAAATGGCACCCTGAGCTGGAGAGTACTCTAATGTGGTACCATTCGTGGTCAACTCTTGGGAAATAGGAAATAACTCCATCAACATAGGGCAGAGGAATTGCTCCTATCTCTAAAAACACCAGCTGATGAATACAGGTTTATAGGTTACAAAGAATTTGTGTAACAGGAAGTCACTGCTAAGATAGCCCTTAGGAATCACTATGTTCTTTACCCCCATGGAAAGAACTAAAACTGAGTAGAAAGGGCCCTGGTATATTTCTTCAAATATAAAAATGTTTGTGATGTAAAGCTAACAATAAAAAGAATTGGATTTGGTTTATATGTTTCCAGAGGATAGAATTGGGAGCAATGAGTGGAATTTTCAAGGAGGCAGTTTGACTCAATCATCTAGCTTATAAATGCTCAATTTGACTATTTGTACCATGACAACAGCCTACCACTGTGCTGTCTTGTCTCTCAGCTCTTTGAGTCTTGATACACTGATGTCACATTGATCTTTAGAGGTGAAATAATATGATTGTTTTAGTTACTGACATACAAACTTTGGTGATCTCCAATTAACCTACACAGCAAAGCTATGAATCAAACTAGGCATTCCAACTCTCACAATCAGGCTCTAACTTACCATTTTGGTTTTATATTATACTCTTTAGCCACAGCAACTGATTCTTTGTTTCCAAGAACAGGTGACCCTCTTTCAGGCCACCCTTTCTCCCTCTTCACTTTTCTATACGCATATTAAATGTTACATTTGAGGTCAGTTAATGGTCCTTTCTTCTGTGTTCCCAACGTATCTGTACTGTTTGTATTCTCATGATTTACTTGCTTGGGCCAAGTGAACTATCTCCTTCACTTTTGGACTTCAGTCTCCTTTTTATAAAATGATGATAAGAACTATACTTAGGTCAGAGGTTCATTGTGATATTTAAATTAGCTAATATTTATAAAATATTTAGCATAGCATCTGGAAGATAGCAAATGAACAATAATTAATAGCTGTCGTTTTGCCCCTTTTTACAATGTATACCAGCAATGCAATTATTGTTTTTGTATCTCATTCCATTTATAGATGAAAATCTCCTGGATAGTAATATCTTACTTGTTTTTGTTTCCCTGGAACTCAGCACATGTTTGATAAATATATAAATGGATGAATGAACATTAATAAAGAAATAAGAAAAGATGAACTGTGAGTTAAAATGGACGCTGGAAACTTCATAGTTCTAAGTTTACATTCTACTACTTACTCCTCTTGTGATCTTGGACAAATTACTTTCCATTTCTCAATTTCTCATGTAGAAAATTTTTGGGCTTTATTAGACCAAGAGTTTACACTATCCCAACCTCACTTTTACTATTCCCAATCCCTCCAAAACATACCTTAGTCTCCTGGTTCACAGTTTATAAAATACTTGGGGAAATCATTAGGACTTTTCAAAACATAGCTGAAAAAAATCCCCATATTAAACTGATGGTCTGTAGCATCCCTTCTACTTCTCATAACTCTCTGAGACTTTCTCAGTCCATGTACAAATGGGATAGGGGAGAGTGAGGTAGGTAAGGCCCACTATTTGGACCTAGTTTAGGTAGGAAAATAATTTCTACTTTTGTGAATGGAAGAAATGGCTGGTTCCAAAGAGTCAACTATTTGGTATTCCATAGAAACAAGAATAAAAAAGCTGATGTAGACTGTATGGTATTTATACTAGTTTCATACTGTCTCTGTGAATAATTTATGTCTGTGTTACAGCTCCTTCATGTCTAACCCAAAGAAACCTTGAATCCACACACCCCCCCCCTTCACACATTAGGTGAGAAGCTAAGATAGCAACTTTCAATTGGGGTGAGGCTGTTTTCCCTAATTTAAGATGTTGGGAATAGGGGACAGAGAGAATAAATATGCTGAGAAAAACTGAACCTTGGGTTCCTGACTTTTGAAGTATTACAGAAATTTCAGGGTGCTTCCTGCTAGTATTGTAGTCCATGTTTTGGTAGTGAATCTCATTTTCTAGAGGCACTACACCTCCCCCCAAGTACATACCACATATAACTACACAGTTTATGCATTATCCTTCCTACCTTTTCCAATCTCTTTGGTGATGGTGGTGATAGTGCTTACGTGTTCTGGTAGAAAAGAAAAAAAAAGAGGTTAGTTAGCGCTGTTATTCTTCCTACCAATCCACAGGTTTGCTGTGGGCATTGGCATTGGATAGAGGAATTTCTCTGTAGTATCCTAAGCAAAAAGAAGGTGCCTGGAATTAATTACCTTATGGTCAAAGTCATTATTGGCATACGTATTTGTTTTTTTTTTTTTCAACGTTTTTTATTTATTTTTGGGACAGAGAGAGACAGAGCATGAACGGGGAGGGGCAGAGAGAGAGGGAGACACAGAATCGGAAACAGGCTCCAGGCTCCGAGCCATCAGCCCAGAGCCTGACGCGGGGCTTGAACTCACGGACCGCAAGATCGTGACCTGGCTGAAGTCGGACGCTTGTATTTGGTTTTGAGTAGTGACAAAAATATAAGAAAAAACATAGGCTTAGGAGTCCAAAAGGTAAGTCACCCCTCTGCCATTATGTACATATTTATTGATATTTCCTACCCACATTCTTGTGTTCTTTGTCACCCTTTCCCACCCTCCCTTCAATAAATCTCTGCTCCTTGTCAAAACTACATCCCTACATATTCAAACCCTTTTGAGAACACTGCTTCCTCTTCTTGCTTTAATGAGGCTGAGCTTTTCTCTGAGGACTATGTTTCCTTTATATCCTCTCAATACTGCTTTTAGATAATTTTTCCTCCCTTTTTGGGGTAAATATCTATCTGTTTTGAAGATTATATTTTTCGGCTACAAAACTCACAACCACTTTTTGTTACTGTTACCCAGTAGTTCTTTTCATTCACGGAACTCTTTGCTACCTGACTCAGTCTTCCCATTCCTCCATTCCCACCATAGGTGTTGACCCATTCATCCTTCAAACTTCACAGTTTCTGTACCTTTTAATTCCAACAACTTCTATATCTACTCTAATTCTATTAACAATTCCCATGGCCACATTGAACTTGTTATTCAGAACTGCTCCATCTCAGAAATATAAAATCTAACAACAGCCTTCTCTTCCTTACATAGTTTAATGATACTTATTCCATTTAACCTGTTATCATCACCTCATACAGATCTCTAGCTCCTGGATCCTTCCATTTTTTTCCCAAACTGTCAGCTTTATCATGCCTTTTTTTGTTTACCCCATTCCTGGTCTAGCTAGACTCTATGGTCTATCACTTCAACTACTGACTTACCAGGAGCATTATAATTGACTGATGAAACCACAGTGAGTATGATTTCTCTGTGTTTTGTCTGGTATGCTGAATGTTGGTGTATAAAAATCATGTAATTGTAAAGATAAGTATTCTTTGTGTCAAACTTTAACTAAGCCCTCAATTTTTCCTGCCAATAAATTATTTTCTATCACTCAGAGTAAGCTTTGTTTTCCCATCTCCCAAAGTGGTTATTTCAAACCTTAGCCCACTCTCTTCAAGTTCCTTATCCTACTTTCTATCCTTCACTCTAAGCAGATGAATTCTCTCCCACAAATGAACAAATGAAGCAGAGACAAGGAAATAAATATTCTTTCTGTCAGACTCCTCACCCAAACTTATACAATGATCATTTACTTTTCTGTCTTCTCTTCTTTTAGTAAAAAAAAATCTATTCCACTCTAATTTTTCATTTTATCTCTGGTTTTCATACCCTGTTTCCTCATCAGGAACGTTGTTTCAACAATTAGCCCTTTCTTCCCTGTCTACAACTATTCCCTCTGGTTGGCCAGGTAGCATATATGTGGTTGGAGCAATACTGAATTAGACTATCGTGAAGTATAAACAAACAATAAAAAGAAAATAAGTAGGCTTTGTAGGCTGGCTCATTGTCAGAGAGATATATGAGTTATCTTTATTCATGGAAGTTCTTTGATGTTATATATTGAGATAATTTTGTGAAATGGTCCAGATTTTGGATGACCCATTACTATACACAGGCAAAACCTGTTGTCTTAAACCTATAGCGTCTTGATGACACATCAATTTATCACTTGACTTTGTTTCTAAGGGCTGACAAAACACAACAAAGAGTTTTGTGTGCCTATCTGAGTAGTAAAGAATAGTACTATAGTAGTAAGTTGAAGACACATTTTAGCAGTATAGATTACTAGAGAACAAAGCTTTTCAAAGATACAGGTTATTATAATGGAAAATTTCTCTTTCCCTGGGGGTAAAGAGCAGAGTTGTATTCTCTACCCTGGTTTGCTAAGCTTGTTTAAAAGCCCAAAGACATTTTCAAACTTTGTATTTCTGCTTATAGAGTGCCAATGACCGAAAATCCTAGACACAGGTCAAGAGATTCCTAAACAATTAATGACCAAAAGACAAAATCCATAGCCAGCCAAAACTTTTATGTTCTTGGTGATGATCAAAAATTGACTGATAAAGAAACCAACCCAGCAATTCACTCTCCATATTAAAAAAGAAAAAAGGCAAAACCTTTTTGCACCCTTGGTAGCAACTCTTTCTGAGATAAGCCATAACTAAAGACCAATATGTCCATCTAGCTTTAGACATAGTTGTTCCAAGACAGAAAGAACTTTTTCACAAGCACCACAAAACAAATCAACAAATCAATTAAGGGGTGACTATTAGAACTATATTTATTTTTTAAAGAACTCATTAGCAAGATTTCTTGAAATAGTGAGTACTTCTAATGAATCCTAAAATAATAGATTTCTATTTAAATGAAATATATTTCAAAGGAAGCAAATCTATGCTAAGCAACAATGCATAGAGCCTAATGAGTTTCAGGCTGGGTCAACCCATGTGAAATCAACAAGTGTCAAAGTAATTAGGATGGGGAAGGAGCAAGGAAACAATGGAGAATGAGAAATATAGTTGGGAGAACACCTGAGTGTGGCATGCACTGTCTTAAGTCCTGGTTCTTCTGGGATCAGAAAGACAGGGGTAAGGAATTTCTTGGGATTATCTGGTTTCTGTAGACTACATAAAGTATTCAAAGATTTCCAATCTTGGGGGAAGTTATACCTTACCTCTTTGGGACAAGACAGTAAAAAGGGTCTCCATGCCAGCATGGACATGGTCAGAAACGTGGCAGTGCATCAGCCATGTCCCAGGGTTGCTGGCTACCATCTCCACAACCTCAAAGGTCCCTGGGAACAGATCTACAACATCTGCACGGTAGCTCTCTCCATTCTGCAAAAGAGATTGGGGTGGAGGAGAAGAAATGAAGGGTAAAGAGTTCATCTTAGAGCTTATAGGAGCTAAAAAAAACTTGGATGTACAAATCAGGGACATGGGGCTCCAAGATTCATAGATCAGAGAGCAGCTTAACAAGTACAACTGATCCATCTCCTCTATAAATCTGCCCACACAAATTGAACCATCAGAGGAGACCCTATCTTCCTACTTTTCTTTAAAGTGTCCCAAAGGACACTTTGGGAGCTAAAATTAGTATCTCCATACTTTTCATCATGCTGACATCTGGGGGATTTGGCTTAATCCTTGACTCCTAGGAAGGAACTACTTATTTCCTTTAGAAATTTATCTCAATTTAGATTTCTCCTCTATGCTATCATCTTTATCACACTTCTATATCTGTAAATCTATATCAATGCCTTCAACTCCCTTTCCCTTCAACTGCCCCCTTTCCCTAAGGCTAAAACTTCTTTTTCAAAACCTACATGTTGTTCCATGTAGCTTCTGAATTGAAGTTTCTTATAATGGATTAAGAACTTTCATAGATTCTGAGACATCACTATGAAATTTCTTGCTCTTAGGATCACTGTTTAATGGCACTCCAGTCCTTGACTGATGTTCAATTACTTCGGTTTCTTCAATCTACTTACACCACAAATGAGCTACTCACTTCTTCTTTTTTTCCTTTGAGCTACTCATTTCTTCTGTCAGAGGGGAAAGCCAAGGACTAGAGGGAAGTGACTAACCCTGGAGTACACAGCCAAACTAGAATTCCCAGTTCAATTCTCCATGTACAAGACCTCTCCTCTTTTAACTATTATCTTGTTCCTTAAGAAGCTATCCCTTTCTTCCTTAATGACTGTCAAAGCATTACTCTAATTGTTCCTGAGGTACTCAGCCCTTTGCCAGCTCACCCGATATAGGAAGCTCTCTGCATGGAAGTGGATAGTGTGTAGGTCAATATCTTGGCCCATGGCCAGCATGTACCATGCCACTCGTTCTCCTTGGTACATGGTAAGACCCCTGAGGTTGCTGTAGAGCTTTCCATTAATGGCTGTAAAAAAAAAAAGTCTCATATCTTTTGTTTTGATTTCCCATTGCCATTGCCTTAGGGCTAGTCCCTATCATGTTTGATGATAACAATATCTTCTTAATTTCTCTAATCTCTATAACATTTGCATTCCATAAGTCTATCTTACACATTGGTGTTATAAGAGTGGTATTTCTAAATATCTAATCTGACCATTTCTTTCTACTGCTTAAAATACTATAATAGATGCCTCATGCCTAAAAGATCAAGCTCCTTAGTTCAGCCAATGAGGTCCTTCACAATATAAGGCCAAACCACCTTCTCATATTCATTTCCCATTATCTAACACATTTTTTCCAATGAAGGTGATTTATTCACCATCCCCAATATGGCCCCATATTCATGTTCTTTGTGTCCTTGCTCATGCTTCTGATATTTCCCCCTAGAAATCCTGCCTTCTTTTATTCATCTTTTCAAAGCCCAATCATAACTTTACCTTACCCAAGAACACTTCCTTGATCTAGTTCCTCTTATTAACTCTCTTTCCCTTCATTTACTTCTACTTCTGAACTCCTCCAGTACTGTCTGTACCATATTTGGAAGTCACCAAAACCTCCCTTATATACTTACCTATCTTTAAATTGGTGGAAGCTCATATCCCCAACTGGACTATAGGTTCCTAGTAAGCCGGAAATGAAAGTATATACTATACTAATATAGTTTCCTTATATTCTTCAGAGCACCCAGAAGACACCTGAGCCTACAATACATGTTAAATAAAAAGTACTTGCAATATTTTTGGAATTAATAATTATATTAATTGCATAGGCTTCATTACCTGTTTCTTCACAGGCCACATCCTATGCTCTAAAGACAACAAACTACTCATAGCCATGTTAATTCATATTGTCAGGACTATGCCCAGAGCACATTCCTGTGCCCCACATATTCTTATGGAGGGAAAGTCATTTTTACTCTACGTTTCAAGAGTGGAAATAATGGAAGGAACATTTATAACCTGTCATTTATTTACCCCAATCAAATTGTGAATTTGTAAAAAAAGAACTAAAGATGCTCAACTCTACCCTTTATGAATCTTCTCTCTCTTGAATCAGTCTTGACATAGAAAATAATTCAAATTGATTTAATATTACATTGTAGAGAAGATTCTACTGCTGCAAAGGGGAGGCTATTGTTGTTTACCTATATCAATGTCAAGGTAGAAAATCTATTCCCTGCAGGAGGAGTATCAGCAAGCCCATTTAGCTTCAGAAATAAATTCAGTGTCCTTCTCAGGAACTAATTCTCAGGGGAACTAATTAGTTCTAATTAGTTCTTTCTCAGTAAGCCCACATTTGGTCATAAGCATCTCTTTTTTTTTTTCTCAATTGTTTCAATAATCTGGAAGGGAAAGGAACGATATATTATTTGTTTTCCCTCAGAATATAACATTATATTTCTATCTTCAGTACCAGCATTTAGAAAGTGTTCAACAAATTCCTGATACATAAGTAGATGGATTGATGTCTGAGGAGTTTGGATGAATGAACATATAAACAAACAGATAGAAATGGGCATTAACCAAACAAATGGACACTAGCAAGTTGTAAATGTGCCCTAATTCCCTTTTTCCCCTGGGCAACTAATTTCTCTGATTTGTCAGAAGATACAAAGTTCACATTGTTCAGTTTGTGAATCTTCTATTTCAATGTGAATCATTTTTATCTACAGCAAGGGGAAATAGCTAGAATCAATGCGACGAGATACTAATTTTGAGTTCCATTGGAAGCACTATCAAAGCTGCACCTTATCCTCATGTCAAAGAAATATTACACTAGAAAGGATGGTGAGAAATCACTTCACACATTTAAATGTATTTAAGTTCTCACTCTTATTTTAGATTTTCTTTTGTTTGTGAAATGCTACACAGATCTTTGAAACAAAGGAAGGCTTGGATGCACAATTTTCTTCCAAAATCCATTCAAGCATCAAAATCTCTTCATTGTACGTAATATAAATCCAGCATTATTTTCTCTGAGGTTCTTTCCTATTTGTAAATTGAAACTTTGTTGTGAAATTAGACTAAAAGACAAGCTGTCCTTCATTTGTCTATCTTGGAATCTATTGAGAAAGTACATTCCAGATGCAGGGGGGTAAAGAAATAAAATGATATTGAGAGACTAAACTCAGGATTTTGAAATAGAAGGACCCTAAACAACCAACCTACCAGGTACATTGAGAGTCACAAATTTTCATCTTTCTTTTCTAGTGTGTTAAAGTATGCTGGTGTCACTACAACAACTTTACAGAGTCAGCTTCTTGCTTTATGTGCACCTGATCTAACGCTGACTATTTATATATTTTGTGTATATAAATGTACAATAGTAGGAGACAGTTCTTTTAATTTGCCCACATACCACCTTCCTACTTTCCCATACTTTCAATTATGCTCCCTTAGGTAGTGATGGGCCTATCATATACCTCCATGAAACCAATGGGGAGTTCTTTGGAAGAAAGGTTGGTTATTTTCTACAGACCATGCATTTTGTTGCTCTCCAAAAAAGTCTCATTCTGTAGGTTAACACGGCCTGGCTCCTGGGCCCCATGGGTTGCTACATTTTCCTCTAGATACCAAGACTGGTTCTCATCAAAGATCAAGAATAACAAGGCAAATTCTCTGTCCATGTCACTCCGTCCTCCATAAGGCTCCAGGATGCCCTTTCGGCAGATGGTCAAGGGTCCAACAAGACCACTATACATGTCCTGAGGATGGGAGGAAGGGGAAGACAGTAAATCAAATGGAGTTGTTCCTGGGTAGCAGTGTTGTACATGGTGCCAGACTGACTTCTAAGTCAAGCCTACTGTACTCAGCACTTGATCATAATGTCTTACATTTATAAGCAACTCTAATATATTATCTGAATTCATCCTCACAATAATTTGAGATACAGATAAGAGGTACCTATGCAACCTATGTTTTAGCTAGGCTGGCCTATCCATTGATCTCCAAACTCACAAGGCACTTTCACAACCCAGTGCCTTTCCTTATGTTGTTTCTTCTTTGTATAATGCCTTCCCTCTGCCACATACCTTATCTTAAGGTATACTGCTATTTAGTATTCAAGGCTTAAAGTATGAAATACATGTACCTTTCATTGTGGTGCATTCTCCAGCTTCCCTTTAATCATCTCCTCCAACCAAAAGTGATCACTCTCTCATGGGCCCCTCACAGTACTATTATATGGGTTCTTTTATTATTTTTTAAAGTTTATTTATTTATTTTGAGAGAGAGAAATAAAGAGCACATGAGCAGGGGAGAGGCAGAGAGAGGGAGAGAGAAAATCCCTAGCAGGCTCTGCACTGCCAGTGCAGAGCCCAATGTGGGGCTCAAACCCACTAACTGTGAGATCATGACCTGAGCTGAGGTCAAGGGCTGGGTGTTTATCCAACGGAGCCACCCAGGCACCCCTCTATTACATGTTTTTTTTTTAAGGAGCTGTTAGTATTTTACTTATTTGTATATATAAAATATATATATTTACATATACATATAATATATATTTATATAAATAAATATATGTAAAAATAAATTTATATTATATTTAATTTATGTTATATTGTTATTTATTATAATTATAATATATTTAATCATATATATATATATATATATATATATATATATATGATTGAAGATGGGAACTGTATCTTACATTTTTATCATCCAAAGCACCAAATAAAATCCCTAAAATATAGTAGTCTCTCAATAAATTATTGCTGACAGATGGTTGTGAATGGTTGGATAGATAGATACACTCATTTTCCAGATGAGGAAATGGGGAGATAATGCCCTATCGAAATTCACTCCAAAAGCAATATTGAAACAAATTTTGGGACTAAAACTCCAATTGTTTGACAACCAATCCTAGGGTTTTTAAATGGGAACATACCTATAGGATTCAAAAGGAAAAAGAAAAGAAAAGAAACAAAGAAGAAAACCCTTAGGACAAAGATATGGTGCTACCTATTCCCTTCATCCCTCCTTCTGTCTTTAAAATAAGTACCACATTTGAGGGATTTTCCCCAAACTCTGGGCTGCATTATTTCAGGGTTGGGCTCTGCCCATTTATGAGACTCACCTCCAAGAAATCAATATTGTCTTTACCTTGATGGGATCCACTGCAGAATAATAGATCCAGGAAACACAAGCAGAATCATTAGGCCCTGGGCCAGATCTTTCTGGGATGTTCCATTGGTAAGTGAGAACCTCACCTAGGAAGGGTAACAGGGATCTCCAGTTGGGCCAAATCAACTTTTTCCCAACTCTCAGGTTTTCCAAGAGGCTATGGTGGATGAGCCTCAGGACTTTTAAGATCTTTTTCCATTATTTCCATACCAGTCTCCATTTTAGTTTTATGATATTGCTCTTCTAACTCCTGGGACACATTCAGCCTCTCTTCTATACCCCTATCTTTAAAAGTCCAGTTCCAATCCCCTGCTAAATCCACTCTGATATTGTTCTTTCATCTTATAATGTCTTCCCTCCTTCATTTTTTAGCATGCTTTGTTCTCCTTTTCTTGCTGCTGCTTCTTATATTCAACTATTTTCCCAAGGCTGTCTCCAGTTCTCTTCTCGGTTTTTCTTTTTTTCATACTCTCTCTATGAACGCTTTTAGCTACCTTTCTGGTGTCAATTATGAACTATGTATTGATGACTCTTAAATACTTAACCAGAACTCCCTTGCTAGCATTAAGTTCCAATCTGAAATTTTTAATTAGATACTGAGCATCTTTTAAAGATTGTCCTGACAACACATCAAAAACTAAAATTGTTCTGAATTCACTTACCTCCTTTGAAAAAAGAACCTGTTAATCTGTGCTCCCAGTATCTAGTAATGATAACAAAACCCTCCTACTTACCCACACACAACACTTTAGTTTTTGTCTTCTAACCTTTACACACTCCACATGCAACTAAATAGTGAGTTCTACTGATTGTATCTCTACAATATATTGTGTTGCCATGCTATCCTCCTTCCAATTCCCAAGAATATTGCCCTCATATAGACCTTTATTTTCTCAACCAGACTATTACAAAAACCCCTAACACGTTTCTCTGCCTCCAAGTTTCGTCCTCTCCAATCCTTCTTCCAACTGATGCCATATTACTTTTATAACATTTCTATTGAGATAGAATTTGTATACCATACAATTCAACCATTTAAAGGGTACAATTAAATGTTTTAGTATATTCACAGAATTTTGTAATATAACCACATCAATTTTAGAAAGATCACTACCTCTGAAATAAAATCTTCACTCTTTCGCCATCATTCTGTAATCACCCACTCACTCGAGCCCTGGACAACCACTAATCTATATCTTTATAGAGTTGCCCATTTTGAGTATTTTATACAAATTCAGTTATATAGGATGGATATCAGCAAATTAGCAGAGTAAGAAGGTCTCAATGCTCATTTCCTTCCACGATAACAACAAAAATAAGGAATAAGCAACTATATACTCACAAAAATTTATCTGAGAGAGCTCCAGAATATATGAAATAATTATAACAACCCAGGGGGGAAAAAACCTGAACATGGCCATACAAAAAAGTATAGGAAGTATCTTACCTACCTTGTCCCAGTCTGGTGCAGCTGGTACCAAGAGGGAAAACTCATGGGGGAAAAGAACAGAAGGTGAACCCCAGCAGCCTTCACCACCAGGGAGTCTTTCTTGGCACTGACCCCAGTTGATGGTGCTGCCTGGATCCCATGCTGCTCTGCCACTTCTATAAGGAATCATTACGACTTTGCCCCAACCCAAGAAGTTGTATCTTATCTGCATCCTTAAAGGAGCTGTCATTCCCTTGCTCCCCAAGAAGGATCCTCCACTGCACTGCCCCCTAAGGATCCACTATCCATCTTCTTTCCCCCAAGGAATCACAGGTTATTTGCTTCCAGTTCCGCAGTCATTTCTGTTGTATTTCATCAGAAAACGAGCTGCTACTAGTCTACTCCCTTAGAAGGAGACACCACCACTGCATCCTCCCAAGAAGAAGCTGCTACCACTACATGCCTCACACCCAGAAAAAAAAAAACAAACTGCTGCCCTTCTTCTCACTGTCCCCCTGAGATGCATCAGTGCTAAATTTCCCAGAAGGGCCCCTTGTTTCTTTGCCTAACCCCAGAAGGAGCCGCTAGGGCTCCACATTCCCCTCAAAAAGCTGCTTCATTCAACTTGCCACCCAAAGAGCCACACTCTGCTCTCCCATAAAGAGCTATTAACAACCTCAACCCGCAAGAGGGAGCCACTGATGTCCCCTCACCCCACAAGGAGCCAACACCTCTGTGTTCTCCAAGAGTAGGAACCACTAATACATTGATCCTCCATGTAAGGAGCTGCTGTTGCTGAGCCCTCCAAAGGGGTCAGCTCTGCAATGGTTAGAAGGAACCACTGATGCTTCGCTCCATCCAGAGGCAGCGGCCACATTTCACTTTCTTGATGGTACACTTTGAAGCACAAAAGTTTTTGATTTTAAGGAAGTCCAAATATTTATTTATTTATTTATTTATTATTTAGTCATTTGTGCTTTTAGTGTTATATTTAAGAAACTTTTCTAACTCAAGGTCACAAAGATTTACTGTTATGTTTTAAAAGTTTTGTAGCTTTAGCTCTTACATTTATGTGCTTGGTTCATTTTGAGTTAGTTTTTATATACGGTAAAAGGTAGGGGGTATGATTCCATTGTTTTGTATATAGATATTTAGTATGTTCCAGCATCATTTGTTGAAAAGACTATTATTTCTCCATTAATTAGTATTGGCACCCTTTTTAAAAATTAATTTGCCATAAATATGAGGGCTTACCACACGGTCTTGATTATTGTAGCTTTTTATAGTAAATTTTGAAATTGGTATGTCTAAGTTCTCCAACTTCATTACTCTTTTTGAACATTGTTTTTGCTATATTATTTCAATCTTCCCAAACTTCTGTTTATTCATGTTATTCTTCTGTTCAAAATTTTAATGGCTCCCTTATACCCAAGTAATGAAGCTCAAACACTTCATCCAAACATCCAAACCCTGATAACTCAGACCTAACCTACCTTTTAGCCTTAATTTTTACTCTTCCTACTTTTGCAAAATATACACTGGCAAAATTTAACTAATTGTATACTTTAGCATATCCCATACTTTCACATATCTGTGACTTTATCATGTTCTTCTCATTACCTAAACTATTCTCCAAACTCTACATTGAATTCTAGACTCCTTTATTCAATTTCCTACTTGATATTTACATTTGTCTAATTTTCATCTCAAACTAAACATATCCAAAGTACATCATTGACTTCTCCCTCAAATTTACTCCTCCTATCTCAGTAAATAGTGAAACCAGTTGTTGAAGCCAAAACTCAGGAGTTATTTTTTTAAAATAGTGTTTATTTATTTTTGAGACGGAGAGAGACAGAGCATGAGTGACGATGGGCAGAGAGAGAGGGAGCCATAGAATCCAAAGCAGGCTCTGGGTTCTGAGCTGTCAGCACAGAGCCCAACGTGGGGCTCAAACTCATGAACCTGTGAGATCATGACCTGAGCTGAAGTCAGACGCTTAACCAACTGAGCCACCCAGGTGCCCCAGGAGTTATTTTTTATTCTTTTCCCCTATAGCTTATATTTATCAGCAAGTTATGAGGGATATACCTAAGAAATATATTCCCTACCCATCAACTTCTATTTGTCACCACTGTTAATACCCTAGTCTATGCCATCATGTTCTGTCACCTGAATAACCATAATAAACACCTAAATGGTCCCTCATAACACATGACCTACATAGCAAGAAATGTAATCCTTTAAAATATAAATTGGACATGAGGTACCTGGGTGTCTCAGTCGGTTGAGCATCTAACTTCAGCTCAGGTTATGATCTCACAGTTTGTGGGTTTGAACCCCGTATTGGGCTCTGTGCTGACAGCTGAGAGCCTGGAGCCTGCTTCAGATTCTGTGACTCCCTCTCTCTCTGCTACTCTCCGTTCATGCTCTCTCTCTCTGTTTTTCAAAAATGAATAAACATTACAAAAAAAAAAGAATATTTCCTCAAAACCATTGGTTTGAAAAACAAGAGGGCCTGAATTTTGTCAGTTCTGGCAGTCACCCAGGCTTAAAGCCTGGAGTTTAAAGGTCAATTAGCTTGTCTGGGATAGAGCCTGGAGGGCACTTCACTGCTCCTGGTAAGAAGGCATGCAAATAATTCTGGGGCAGAGAGCATGGAAACAACTACTGAAAAATGCCTGGGGACCACAGGGGGAGGTGATTTGGTTTTCTCGGAGTGTGTCCCTGAGATGCAGTGTTCAGGGAGACACCTCTCTGGGAAAAAAAAAACAGCTGGCAGCTGCCATCTCCCTCCCCCACTCTTCAGTATAAACACAGAACCACCTGCAGGAAGTGGCACAGCACCAACTCTGCCTAACTTGTTTACACCAAGTCCTACCATCTTCATTCTGGTGGAACTGCGTTTCTCAGTCACGTTAGTCTCAATTCCAGTGCTGTGGGCCCTTCCCCAGAAGACCAGCACAAACATCTGCCCACACCATTTCTCCAGACCAGAGAGTTTTCAGGGCCTCAGTTACTGTGGAAGGGATGACAGGACTCATTTCACAAGCAGATCAGAGCACACTGAATTAAAACTTGTCACATTCAGGCCAGAATCAAACACTGCCCACATCAGGCAAGAATGACTACATATTACTGACCTGAAGGATAGAACAACCAAAACAACATCAGAGTGCATACAGAACACACCAGAGAAATTCCATGCAACACCAGGCACTGGACATTGCATGATATCTTCTTCATAGGGTCATTATTTTTAGGAGCAGGAGACATAGCTGTCTTTTCCAACACAGAGAAGAAGACAGACACTTAGACAAAATGTGAAGAAAGAGGAAATTATCCCAAATGAAAGAACACAATAGGTGAAAGACAGAGATCTAAGCAAAACAGGTATAAGTAACATGTCTGATGGAGAACTTAAAGCAATGATTATAATGATACTCACTGGACTTGAGAAAAGAATAGAAGACATCAGTGAGACCCTTACCACTGAGATAAGAATTAAAAAGTTTCAATCAGAGATGAAGAGTGCAATAAACAAGTTTAGAAGCACATTTGATGCAGGGGCATCTGGGTGGCTCAGTCAGTTAAGCATCTGACTTCATCTCAGGGCATGATCTCATGGTTCATGAGTTTGAGCCGTATGTTGGATTCTGTGCTGACAGCTCAGATCCTGGAACCTGTTCTGATTCTGCATCTCTCCCTTTCTCTTCCCCTCCCTGACTCACACTATCTCTCTCTCTCCCTCTCTGTCTCTCTCTCTCAAAAATAAAGAAACATTATTTTTTTTAAAAGAAACATGCTTGATACAATGAACAGCAGGCTAGAAGCAGAAGAATGAATTAGTGACTTAGGAGACAAAGTAATGGAAAGTAATGAAACTGAACAAAAAAACACTGAAAAACAAAGTATGTAACACAAGGAGAGACTTAGGGAACTCAGTGACTCCATCAAATGTAGTAACATTTATATTATAGGAGTCCAAGACGGAGAATAGAGAGAAAAAGAGGCAGAAAATTTATTTGAAGAAATAATCGTTGAAAACTTCCCTAATCTGGGGATGGAAACAGACGTTCCAGATACAAGAGTCACAGAGAACTCCCATCAAAATAAAGTAAAGCAGACCAACACCAAGACATACTGTAATTTAATTGTCAAAATATAATTACAAATAAAAATCTTAAAAGCAGCAAGGCAAAAGAAGTTCTTAACTTACAAAAGAAAACCCATAAGGCTAGCTAAATATTTTTCAACATAATCCCAGCAAGTCAGAAAAGAATAGCATGAATGAAAATAAAAACTCTGAGGCCAAGAATTCTCTATACAGCAAGGCTATAATTCAGAATAGAAGAGATAAAGAATCTCTCAGACAAAAAACAAACAACAACAACAACAAAAAAACCCACATAAACTCATAAAGGAGTTTATGAACACTAAAGCAGTCCTACAAGAAATATTAAAGGGAAAACTTTGAGTGCAAAGTAGAGACCAAAGTGACAGTATAAACGCAGGAAAAACCAAAGCAGTAAAAATGAATATTTATGTAAAAATCAGTGAGGGAACGGGCATGTACAAAAAGGATATAAAATATAACATACACCTGAAATATGGGGAGAAGAGAAGTGAATGTGTTCAAACTTGAATGACCATCAACTTAATATAAACTGATATTTCCAGAAGAGTTTATATACAAAACTAATGGTAACCATACATCAAAAATAACTAAAAAACATACAATGAATAGATAGAAATAAATCCAAATATATCACTAAAGAAAAACAGCAAACACGAAAGACAAAAAGACAAGAAAGGATCAGAGAAAATTTCCAGAAACAACAAAATAGGTAATAAAATGTCAATAAATGCATATCTATCAAAATTACTTTAAATAAATGGACTAAACACTCCAATCTAAAGCCATAGCGGGTCAGAATGGATTAAAAATAAGACACATCATATGCTGCCAACAAGAGACTCATTTTAGACCTAGAGACAACTGTACATTGGAAGAGGGGAGAGGAATTGGATTTTGAAGATGGTGACGTAGGAGAATGCTGGGCTCACCACGTCCTTCTGATCACTTAGATTCCACCTATACCTACCTAAATAACCAAGAAAACCGCCAAAAGACTAGCAGAACAGAGTCTCCTGAACCAAGCGCAGCTCAGAGAGTGGGAAGGCTTGAGGACAACTGGAGGGAGAGTTGCTAAGCCCCAGGATGACAGAGCTCAGTTTGGCGGGGAACAAAGGCACTCGCCAGCGCCATCTCCCTCGCCCATACCACAGCCATAATCCCAAAGGGAACCAGTTCCTGCCAGAGAACTTGCTTGTCCCTCACAAACACCCAACCTGTGCTTTTGCAGATCCACACCTCTGGTGGTGGATCTGACTCCCTCCCGCTGCCTCAGGGCCCCTCCCAAAGAGGATCACTGAAGGAGAAGCAAGCTAAGCCTGCCCCTCCCGCCCCCGTGCACCTCGCCTATCCACCCCAGCTAATATGCCAGATCCCTAGCACCACAAGCCTGGCATCGTGCAAGTAGCCCAGATGGACCACACCACCCAACAGTGAATCCTGCCCCTAAGATAGGGAAAGAGAAGGCACACAGCAGTCTGACTGTGGCCCCAGCAGTGGGCTGGGAGCAGACAATAGGTCTGACTGCAGCCCCACCCACCAAGGCGAGTTGTTCAAGACAGCACAGGGGAAGTGCCCTGCAGTTCCGCACCACTCCAGGAACTATCCAAAATGACCAAACGGAATAATTCCCATCAAAAGAATCTCCAGGAAATAACAAGAGCTAACGAACTGATCAAAAATGATTTAAACAATATAACAGAAAGTGAATTTAGAATAACGGTCATAAAATTAATCACTGGGCTTGAAAACAGTATAGAGGACAGCAGAGAATCTATTGCTACAGAGATCAAGGGACTAAGGAACAGCCAGGAGGAGCTAAAAAATGTGATAAATGAGCTGCAAAATAAAATGGAAACAACCATGGGTCGGATTGAAGAGGCAGAGGAGATAATAGGTGAACTAGAAGATAAAATTATGGGAAAAGAAGAAGCTGAGGAAAAGAGAGATAAAAAAAATCCAGGAGTATCAGGGAAAAATTAGAGAACTAAGTGATGCACTAAAGAGAATCTACGCATAATTGGTATTCCAGAGGAGGAAGAGAGAGGGAAAGGTGCTGAAGGTGTACTTGAGGAAATCATAGCTGAGAACTTCCCGGATCTTGGGAAGGAAAAAGGCATTGAAATCCAAGAGGCACAGAGAACTCCTTTCAGACGTAACTTGAAACGATCTTCTGCAGGACATATCATAGTGAAACTGGGAAAATACAAGGATAAAGAGAAAATTCTGAAAGCAGCGAGGGATAAATGTGCTCTAACATAAAGGGAGACCTATAAGACTAGTGACCAATCTCTCTTCTGAAACTTGGCAGGCCAGAAAGGAATGGCAGTAGATCTTCAGTGTGATGAATAGGAAAAATATGCAGCCGAGAATCCTTTATCCAGCAAGTCTGTCATTTAGAATAGAAGGAGAGATAAAGGTCTTCCTAAACAAACAAAAACTGAAGGAATTTGTCACCACTAAACCAGTCCTACAAGAGATGCTAAGGGGGATCCTTTGAGACAAAGTACCAGAGACATCGCTACAAGCATAAAACATACAGACATCACAATGACCCTAAGCCCATATCTTTCTATAATAACACTGAATGTAAATGGACTAAATGTGCGAACCAAAAGACATAGGGTATCAGAATGGATAAAAAAACAAGACCCATCTATTTTCTGTCTACAAGAGACTCATTTTAGATCTGAGGACACCTTTAGATTGAGAGTGAGGGGATGGAGAACTATTTATCATGCTACTGGAAGCCAAAAGAAAGCTTGAGTAGCCATACTTACATCAGACAAACTAGACTTTAAATTAAAGACTGTAACAAGAGATGAAGAAGGGCATTATATAATAATTACAGGGTCTACCCATCAGGAAGAGCTAACAATTATAAATGTCTATGTGCCGAATACCGGAGCTCCCAAATATATAAAACAATTACTCATAAACATAAGCAACATTATGGATAAGAATGTGGTAATTGCAGGGGACTTTAACACTCCACTTACAGAAATGGATAGATCATCTAGACACACGGTCAATAAAGAAACAAGGGCCCTGAATGACACATTGGATCAGATGGACTTGACAGACCTATTTAGAACTCTGCATCCCAAAGCAACAGAATATACTTTCTTCTCGAGTGCACATGGAACATTCTCCAAGATAGATCATATACTGGGTCACAAAACAGCCCTTCATAAGCATACAAGAATTGAAATCATACCATGCATACTTTCAGACCACAATGCTATGAAACTTGAAATCAACCACAGGAGAAAGTCTGGAAAACCTCCAAAAGCATGGAGGTTAAAGAACACCCAACTAAAGAATGAGTGGGTCAACCAGGCAATTAGAGAGGAAATTAAAAAATATATGGAAACAAACGAAAATGAAAATACAACAATCCAAATGCTTTGATGCAGCAAAGGCAGTCCTAAGAGGAAAATACATTGCAATCTAGGCCTACCTCAAGAAACAGGAAACATCCCAAATACAAAATCTAACAGCACACCTAAAGGAACTAGAAGCAGAACAGCAAAGACAGCCTAAACCCAGCAGAAGAAGAGATATAATGTAGATCAGAGCAGAAATAAACGATATAGAATCTAAAAAAAACTGTAGAACAGATCAACGAAACCAAGACTTGGTTTTTTGAAAAAAAATATAAAATTGATAAATCTGTAGCCAGGCTTCTCAAAAAGAAAAGGGAGATGACCCAAATAGATAAAATCATAAATGAAAATGGAATTATTACAATAAATCCCTCAGAGATACAAGCAATTATCAGGGAATACGATGAAAAATTATATGCCAACAAATTGGACAACCTGGAAGAAATGGACAAATTCCTAAGCACCCACACTCTTCCAAAACTCAGTCAGGAGGAAATAGAAAGCTTGAGCAGACCCATAACCAGCAAAGAAATTGAATTGGTTATCAAAAATCTCCCAAAAATAAGAGTCCAGGACCAGATGGCTTCCCAGGGGAGTTCTACCAGACGTTTAAAGCAGAGATAATACCTATCCTTCTCAAGCTATTCCAAGAAATAGAAAGGGAAGGAAAACTTCCAGACTCATTCTATGAAGCCAGTATTACTTTGCTTCCTAAACCAAACAGAGACCCAGTAAAAAAAAAAGAGAACTACAGGCCAATATCCCTGATGAATATGGATGCAAAAATTCTCAATAAGATACTAGCAAATCGAATTCAGCAGCTTATAAAAAGAATGATTCACCATGATCAAGTGGGATTCATTCCTGGGATTCAGGGCTGGTTCAGCATTCGCAAATCAATCAATGTGATACATCACATAAATAAAAGAAAAGATAAGAACCATATGATCCTGTCAATCGATGCAGAAAAGGCCTTTGACAAAATCCAGCACCCTTTCTTAATAAAAACCCTCGAGTATGTCTGGATAGAAGGAACATACTTACAGATCATAAAAGCCATTTATGAAAAGCCCACAGCTAACATCATCCTCAATGGGGAAAAACTGAGAGCTTTTTCCCTCAGATCAGGAACACGACAGGGATGCCCACTCTCACCGCTGTTGTTTAACATAGTGCTGGAAGTTCTAGCATCAGCAATCAGACAACAAAAGGAAATCAAAGGCATCAAAATTGGCAAAGATGAAGTCAAGCTTTCACTTTTTGCAGATGACATGATATTATACATGGAAAATCCAATAGACTCCACCAAAAGGCTGCTAGAACCGATACATGAATTCAGCAAGTTGCAGGATACAAAATCAATGTACAGAAATCAGTTGCATTCTTATACACTAACAATGAAGCAACAGAAAGACAAATAAACTGATCCCATTCACAACTGCACCAAGAAGCATAAAATACCTAGGAATAAATCTAACCAAAGATGTACAAGATCTGTATGCTGAAAACTATAGAAAGCTTATGAAGGAAATTGAAGAAGATATAAAGAAATGGAAAAACATTCCCTGCTCATGGATTGGAAGAATAAATATTGTCAAAATGTCAATACTACCCAAAGCTATCTACACATTCAATGCAATCCTAATTAAAATTGCACCAGCATTCTTCTCAAAGCTAGAACAAGCAATCCTAAAATTCATATGGAACCACAAAAGGCCCCGAATAGCCAAAGTAATTTTAAAGAAGAAGACCAAAGCAGGAGGCATCACAATCCCAGACTTTAGCCTCTACTACAAAGCTGTCATCATCAAGACAGCATGATATTGGCACAAAAACAGACACATAGACCAATGGAATAGAATAGAAACCCCAGAACTAGACCCACAAATGTGTGGCCAACTAATCTTTGACAAAGCAGGAAAGAACATCCAGTGGAAAAAAGACAGTCTCCTTAACAAATGGTTCTGGGAGTACTGGACAGCAACATGCAGAATATTGAAACTCGACCACTTTCTCACACCATTCACAAAAATAAACTCAAAATGGATAAAGGACCTGAATGGGAGACAGGAAACCATCCAAACCCTAGAGGAGAAAGCAGGAAAATACCTCTCTGGCCTCAGCCGTAGCAATCTCTTACTCGACACATCCCCAAAGGCAAGGGAATTAAAAGCAAAAATGAACTGGGACCTTATGAGGACAAAAAGCTTCTGCACAGCAAAGGAAACAACCAACAAAACTAAAAGGCAATCAACGGAATGGGAAAAGATATTTGCAAATGACATATCAGACAAAGGGCTAGTATCCAAAATCTATAAAGAGCTCACCAAACTCCACACCCGAAAGCAAATAACCCAGTGAAGAAATGGGCAGAAAACATGAATAGACACTTCTCTAAAGAAGACATCCGGAGGGCCAACAGGCACATGAAAAGATGTTCAGCGTCGCTCCTTATCAGGGAAATACAAATCAAAACCACACTCAGATACCACCTCATGCCAGTCAGAGTGGCCATAATGAACAAATCAGGAGATGACGCTGGCGAGGATGTGGAGAAACGGGAACCCTCTTGCACTGTTGGTGGGAATGCAGATTGGTGCAGCCACTCTGGAAAACAGTGTGGAGGTTCATCAAAAAATTAAAAATAGACCTATCCTATAACCCAGCAATATCACTGCTAGGAGATTACCCAAGGGATATACAGGAGTACTGATGCATAGGGGTACTTGTACCCCAATGTTTATAGCAGCACTCTCAACAATAGCCAAATTATGGAAAGAGCCTAAATCTCCATCAACTGATGAATGAATAAAGAAATTGTGGTTTATATTCTAATTACTTTCTAATACATTCTAATATGACTTCTTTTCCACCAATTAAAAATAACCAGCTTCTCCCTTTTTGCTATATCCAATGAGAAATTTTCCATTCTTATTTAACCTCTCTGAAGCAGTTGAAATTGTTGATCTTTTCACCCCTGACATTATCTTTTTAACATGTTTGACACCATCTTCTCTCTTCTAATGTCTTGCTCACTTTTTCCCCAGGCTTAATTTTTAATCACTGCCTCCCTTAAAAATAGGTCTTCCTAGAATCTTATTCTAGGATTCTTATGATTTCATTTAATGTACTCTTCTATGGAAGCTGTGTTCGTTACTTTGGTTTCAAGTATACTTAAATGTTGATGTCTTTCAAATATATTCTTTCAGATTTTATCTTTCTCCTGAGCTTTAGACCTTTGTGACAATTAGATGCCTCTATTCGGTTGACTTACAAACATTTCAAATTCAACCAAGTCAAAAATGAACACATCATTAATCAATCTCCCCCATCCCACCTCACATTCTCCCCATGTTTCCTATCTTGGATATTGACATCACTATTAGGTCTTAAAACCAAAAATGTAGGTATCATTTCAGAACTTTGGGTATCTTCCCCAAATCCTTTACTTTCTCCCCTTCAATATTCAATTAGTCACTGAATCCTATTGATTTCACTTCATTGATCTTTTTTAGAACCTATCCCCTTTCCTCTACCCCAACTATCACCACTCTTACTAGGTCATTACATATTGCATTCCCTACAACCGAACGTTTTTTTTTTCTCTGTGCTTCTTCTGTACTATACCTTTACCTGTATGCTTTTGCATATCCTTCAGATCAGTGGTTCTCACATTGCTCTGAGTTTTTCTGATCCATCAACACAAGAATTACCTGGAAACTTGTTTGAAAACCACTTTTTTTAGAGAGAAAAAGAGAGAGTTCAAGAGCACAGGAAGGGCAGAAAGAGAGGGAAGGAGGGAGAGAGAGAGAGAGACAGAGAGACAGAGAGAGAGAACACCAAACAGGCTCCACACTGTCAGCACAGTGCCCAATGTTGGGCTCAATCTCACGAACTGTGAGGTCATGACCCATGCCAAAATCAAGAGTTGGACTCTTAATTGACTGAGTCACCCAGGTACCCCTTGAAAAAACACATTCTTAAAACCCATACCAAACCTACTGAATCAAAGATTCTTGAAATTGATCCCAGAAATTTACTAAATTTTGAAAACTACTGATTTAAATCTCATCTGATGTATCATCTGTTCTGGAAAACTACCCTTGACAGTCTAAACATTAATTAGGTACCTTTTCTTTTTTGTCCTTTTTTCATTACAAATTGTATTTAAATTCCAGTTAACATAAAGTGTAATATTAATTTCAGATGTAGAATTTAGTAACATCATTTACATACAACTCCTGGTACTCATCACAATTGTCCCCTTTATACCTATCACATATTTAAATCATCCCCCCGCCCAACTCCCCTCTGGTAATCAGTTTTTTCTCTCTGGTTGAGTATGTTACTTGGTTTTCCTATTTTCTTTTTCTTCATATATCTATTTGTTTAGCTTCTTAATTCTCCATATGAGTGAAATCACATGGTATTTGTCTTTCTCTGACTGATTTATTTCGCATAGCATAATATCTTCTAGCTCCATCCACATTGTTGTAAATGACAAGATTTCATTATTTTTATAGCTGAGTAATATTCATTATATATTATATTCATTTGACACATACACACACACACACAGACGCACCCACCCACCATATGTTCTTTACCCATTCATTGGTCAATGAACATTTGTGCTCTTTCCATAATTTGCCTACTGTTGATAATGCTACTATAAACATCCAGGTGCACATATCCCTTCAAATTAGTATTTTTGTAACCTTTGGGTAAATACCTAGTAGTGAAATTGCTGGATCATAGGACAGTTCTATTTTCCACTTTTTTTGGAGGAACCTCAATACTGTTTTCCAAAATGGCTGCACTAGTTTGTATTCCCACCAACAGTATAACGGAGTTCCTCTTTCACCACATCTTCACCAACACCTGTTATTTCTTGTGTTGTTAATTTTAGCCATTCTGACTTGTTTGATGTGATAGCTCATTGGAGTTTTGATTTGTATTTCTCTGATGATGAGTGAGGTTGAGCATTTTTTCATGTGTCTGTTATCAATCTGTATATTTTGATAAAATTTCTTTTCATGTCTTCTGCCCATTTTCAAAGTGGATTATCTGCTTTTTTTGTTGTTGAGTCTGATAAGTTCTTTATATATTTTGGACACAAACCATTTATCATATATGTCATTTGCAAATATCTTGTCCCATTCTGCATGTTGACTTTTAGTTTGTGATTGTTTTCTTCACTGTGAAGCTTTTTATTTTGATGAAGTCTCAATAGTTTATTTTTGCTTTTGATTGTTTTATTTCCAGAGACATATCTAGGAAGAAACTACTATGGACGATGTCAAGGAGGCTGCTACCTGTGTTCTTCTCTAGTGTTTTGTCTCACATTTAGGTCTTTAATCACTTTTGAATTTATTTTTGTGTATAGTGTAAGAAAGTGGTACAGTTTCATTCTTTGCTTATGTTTATGACATTCTTTGCTGTCCAGTTTTCCCAACATAATTTCTTGAAAAGACTGCATTTTGTCCATTGGATATTCTTTCTTACTTTGCCAAATATTAATAAACCATATGGTTGTGGGTCCATTTCTCGATTTTCTGTTGTGTTCCATTGATCTATGTGTCTGGTTTTTTGTGCCAATAACATACTATTTTGATAAATTCAGCTTTGTAGTGTAAGTTGAAGTCCAGAATTGTGATGATTCCAGCTTTGCTTTTCTTTGATAAGTTTGGCTATTTTGGGGGTATTTTGTAGTTCCATATAAATTTTAGGATTGTTTGTTCTAGCTTTGTGGATAATGCTGGTAGTATTTTTATAGAGATTGCATTAAATGTGTAGATTGCTGTGGTTAGTATCTACATTTAACAATATTTGTTCCTCCAATTCATGAGTATGGAATGTTTTTCCATTTCTTTTTGTCATATTCAATATCTTCCATCAATGTTTTATATTTTTCAGACTACAGATCTCTCACTTCTTTTCTTAGGTTTATTCCTACATGTCTTCTTTTTGGTGTATTTGGAAATGGGACTAATTCCTTGATTTCTTTGTGCTGCTTCATTATCAGTGTACAGAATGCAAGAGATTTCTGTACACTGATTTTATACCCTGTGATTTTAATGAATTTGTGTATCAGTTATAGTAACTTTTTGGTGAAGTCTTTCAGGTTTTCTATATTTAATATCTTGTCATCTACAATTACTGAAAGTTGTACTTCTTCCTTGCCAATTTGGATTCCTTTTATTTCTTTTTATTGTCTGATTGCTGAGTCTAAGACTTCCATTACTATCTTAAATAACAGTGGTGAGAGTGCACATCCCTATGCTTGTTCCTGACCATAGAGGAAAAGCTCTCAGTTTTTACTCCTTGAGGATATTAGCTGTGTTTTCTTTTGTACAAGGCCTTTAGTATGTTGAGGTATGTTCCCTCTAACCTTACTTTGTTGAGGGTTTTTATCATGAATGAATGTTGTACTTTTCAAATGCATTTTCTACACCTATTGAGAAGATCATATGTTTATCTTTTTTTTTATTAATGTGGTGTATCAAATTGATTGATTTTCAAATATTGAGCCACATTTGCATCCCAAGAATAAATCCAAGTTGATCATGGTGAATGTTTCTTTAAAAAAAAATTTTTAATGTTCATTTCTTTTTGAGACAGTGCGAGTGGGGGAGGGGTAGAGAGAAAGGGAGACACAGAATCTGAAGCAGGCTCCAGGCTCATAGTTGTCTGCAGCATAATGCCTGATGCAGGGCACGAAACCACAAACTGTAGGATCATGACCTTAGCTGAAGTCAGACACTCAACTGACTGAGCCACCCAGGCACCCCTGATTGTTTCTTTTAATGCACTTTTGGATTTGGTTTGTTAGAATTTTATTTATTTACTTTTCATTTGTTTTCATCAGGGTTATTTGTCTATGCTCTTTTTGTAGTGGAGTATTATCTAGTTTTTGTATCAGGGTAATGCCAGGGTTATTTTTCTATGCTCTTTTTGTAGTGGAGTCTTATCTAGTTTTTGTATCAGGGTAATGCTTGTCTCATAGGATGAATTTGCAAGTTTCCTTGCATTTCTGTTTTTTGGAATAGTTTGCAAAGAATAGGTATTAACTCTTCTTTAAAATGTTTGATAGAATTCACCTGTGAAAGTATGTGGCTCTGAAGAATTTTCATTCCTGGTTCAATTTATTCCCTGATTATTCTGCTGTTTGAGTTTTCATTTCTGTCTGTTTCAGTTCTGGTAGTTCATATGTTTCTGGGAGTTTATCCATTTCTTCTAGGTTGTCAAAATTTTTGGCATATAGTCTTTCATAATATTCTCTTATAATTCTATTTCTCTGGTGTTGGTTGTTTTTCTCCTCTCTCTTAGTTGTAATTTCATTTATCTGTGTATTTTCTCTTTTTTATATGTGTGTCTAAAGCTTTATAAATTGTATCAATATTTTCAAAGAAGCATCACCTTGCTTCATTTGCCTGTTCTGTTTTTTTCTTCTTATTTTAGATGTTATGTGATTTATTTTTACTCTAATATTTATTTTAATTGTTCTACTAGTTTTAGACTTCATTTGTTGTTCTTTTTCGAGCTCCTTTAGGTGTAAGGTTAGATTGCTTATTTGAGATTTTTTCTTTCTTCTACTGTTTTATACTTCCCTTTT
This sequence comes from Herpailurus yagouaroundi, assembly GCF_014898765.1. NCBI lineage: Eukaryota > Metazoa > Chordata > Mammalia > Carnivora > Felidae > Herpailurus > Herpailurus yagouaroundi. The sequence goes on along the minus strand of NW_024420004.1, from coordinate 127,490 downwards.
GTGATAGCTTTTGCTTCATCACAAGGATTTTGGGCTGTCGTGTTTTCATTTTCACTTATTTCCATGTATATTTTTTATTTCTTTTTTGATTTCCTGGTTGACCCATTTATTGCTTAGTAGCATGTTGTTTAACCTCCATATATTTGTGGTCTTTCCAAATTTTTTCTTGTGACTGACTTCAAGTTTCATAAAATTGTGATAAGAGAATTTGTATGATATGGTCTCAATATTTTTCTACTTGTTGATGCATGATTTCTGGCCCAATATGTGTTCTATTCTGGAGAACGTCCTATCTGTACTAAAGAAGAATGTGTATTCTGCTGTTTTACAATGAAATATTCTGAATATATCTGTTAAATACATCTGGTCCAGCATGTCATTCAAGGCCATTCTTTTCTAGTTGATTTTCTGTTTAGATGATTTCTACATTAATGTAAGTGGGGTGTTAAAATCCACTAGTATTATTGTATTATTATAAATGAATTCCTTTATGTTTGGTTTAAATTGTTTTGTATGTTTTTGTGTCAGAAGTTGCAGGCATAAATATTTACAGTAGTTATATCTTGTTGAATAATCTCCTTTATTATGATACAGTGCTCGTCTCTTGTGACAGTCTTTGTTTTAATGTCTAGGTTCTGATATAAGTAATGCTCCTTCACGTTTCTTTTGATATCCACTAACATAATGAATGTTTCTATATCCCCTCTTTATCAATCTGTGGTTCTTTAGGTCTAAAATTAGTCTCTTGTAGGAAGATGGTCCTTTATTTTTCTATTTTGACACCCTATGTCTTTGGAGCATTTATTCCATTTATTCAGAGTATTTATTTATTAATTTAACCTGAGAGAGAGAGAGAACAAGTGGGAGAGGGGCAGAGAGAGGGAGAGAAAGAGAATCCCAAGGAGATACCTCATGGCTCTGCATCTGAGGACTACCCTTTGGGCTAACTGTAGAGGAGTTGCTCCTGCACCCCAGTTGGGGTTAGAGTAGGAGTGCTCACCCGGGTTATGCTTAGTAAGCCAACTTGTCTGCATTTCCCCATGCAATGGATTACTTCAATAAAGAAATCAGACCACACCTGGGTGAAGGTCCAAACACTCCACCACTACAAGCAAGAAAAAGCTTTGTAGATGACTGACCAGTGGGATAGAGCAGCCAAAAAGCAATAAGAGTGCATGCAAAACACTCCAAAAACTCTCCCGGAAGTGCCAGGCCCTGTATAGTGTATGACCATTTTTTAATATAGTAGTACTTGCAGGTGCAGGACATATAACAAGCTATTAAAACATGTAAAAGACATAAACCTACCATAAATGATGAAAAGGAAGAATTCTCCTCAAAAAAAAAAATCAAGAAGAAATAACAGCCAGAGAATTGCTCAAAACAGATGTAAACAATATATCTGAACAAAAATTGAGAATAATAGACATAAGACTAATAGCTTGGTTTGAAATAATATTATAAGACAACAGAGAATCTCTTGCTGCAAATATCAAAGACCTAAGAAATAGCCAAGGTGAATTAAGAAATGCTATAAGTGAGATGAAAAATAAACTAGATACAGTGACAGTGGAGATGGAATAAGCAGAGGAGAGAATATGTGAAATGGAAGATAAAATTATGGAAAATGATGAAGCTGAAAATAAGGAAAGGATATTACTAGATTACGAGAGGAGAATTAGAGAGCTAAGTGAGTCCATGAAATTAATTAATATCCATATCATAGGAGTTCTGGAAGAAAAGTGAGAAAAAAGGTCAGAAGGCATATTTGAACAAATTATAGCTGAGAAGTTCCCTAATCTGGGAAAGGAAACAGGCATCCAAGTCCAAGAGGCACAGAGAACTCCCTTCAAAATCAACACAAACAGGTCAACACCACAACATATCATAATGACACTGGCAAAATACAAAGATAAAGAGAGAATTCTGAAAGCAGATAGGGACAAATAGACCTTAACTTATAAGGGTAGACACATAAGGGTAGTAGCAGACCTGTCCACTGAAACTTGACAAGCCAGAAGAGAGTGGAAGGAAACATTCAATGCGTTGAATAGGAAAAATATTCAGTGAAGAATCCTTTATCCAGTCGGACTGTCATTTAGAATAAAAGGAGAGATAAAGACTTTCCAATATGAACAAAACCTAAAGGAGTTCATGACCACTAAACCAACCCTGAAAGAGATCCTAAAGGAGACTCTGTTAGTGGAAAGACTACAAAGGACCAGAAACATCACCACAAGCACAAAACCTATAGATAATACAATGACACCGAATTTATATATTTCAATAATCATTCTAAATGAAAATGGACTAAATTCCCGAATCAAAAGACATAGGGCTTCAGAACAGATAAAATACAAAATTCATCTATATTCTGACTATAAGAAACTAGTTTTCAAACGGAGGACACCTGTAGATTGAAAGTGAGGGGATGGAGAATGATCTATCATGCTACTGGATATCAAAAGACAGCTGCAGTAACCATACTTATATCTGAAAAAGTAGAGTTAAAAACAAAGACTGTAACAAGAGATGTATAAGGACATTATATCATAAGGGATGTATCCATCAAGAAGAGCTAACAATTGTAAATATTTATGCCCCCAATGTGAAACACCCAAATATAGAAATCAATTAATCACAAACATAAACATGTATATAAAATAAAACCATAATTTTAATTTAATAATTTTATATTTAATATCTTTAATACTCCACTTACATCTAGGTAGAAAATCAATAAGGAAACAATGACTCTGAATGACACATTGGACCAGATGGACTTAAAAGATATGTTGAGAACTTTTCATCCTCAAGCAGCAGAATACACATTCTTCTCAAGTGCACATGGAATATTCACCAAAATAGATCATATACTGGGTCATAAAACAGCCATTTACAAGTATTAAAAAGACTGAGATCATCCCACACATATTTTCAGATCACTATTAAACTTGAAATCAACCACAAGAAAAAATGTGGAAAGTCCTCAAATACACTGAGGTTAAAGAACATCCTATTAAAGAATGACTGGGTCAACCAGGAAATTAAAGAAGAAATTAAAAAATACATGGAAGCAAATGAAAATGAAAACACAACAGTCCAACCCTTTAGGATGCAGCAAACACAGTCCTAAGAGGAAAATACAGTGCAATCCAGGCCTATTTCAAGAAGAAAGAAATGTCCCAAATACACAACTTACCTTACACCTAAAGGAGTTAAAAAGGCAGCATCAAAGAAATCCCAAAGCTAGGAGAAGAAGAGAAATAATAAAGACTACAGCAGAAATAAATAACATAGATTAAAAAAAAAAAAGAACAGATCAAGATCTGTTTTTTTGAAAGAATAAACAAAATTGATAAATGCATAGGTAGACTTCTCAAAAGAGGACCAAAATAGATAAAATCACAAATAAAACAGGAGAGATCACAACCAACAGCACAGAAATACAAAAAAAATATGGAATACTATGAAAAATCACTTCCCAACACCCTGCCCACCGGGGGGGGGGGAATTGACAAATTCCTAGACACTCACACACTTTCAAAACTCAAATAGGAAGAAATATAAAGTTTGAGGAGACCCATATCCATCAAAGAAATTGAATTGGTTATCAAAAATCTCCTGAAAAATAAGAAAGCTGGGACTGATGGCTTCCCAGAGGAATTCCACCAGACATTTAAGGCAGAATTAATACCAATACTTCTCAAACTATTCCAAAAAAATGGAAGGAGATCTTCCAGGCTCATTCTATGAAGCCAGCATTTCCTTGATTTCCAAGCCAAACAAAGACCCCACTAAAAATAATTACAGGTCAGTATCCCTGATGAACATGGATACAAAATTTCTCAACAAGATACTACAAAATTCAACAGTGCATTAAAAAAATTATTCACCATGATCAAGTGGGATTCATTCCTGGGCTGCAGGGCTGGTTCAATATCCACAAATCAATCAATGTGATACACCACATTCATAAAAGAGAGGACAAAAACCATATGATTCTTTCAACAGATGCAGGAAAAGCATTTGACAAAATACAGCATCCTTTCTTGATAAAAACCCTCATGAAAGTCATGATAGAAGGAACATGCATTAACATCATAAAAGCCATATATGAAAGGCCCACAGCTAATATCATCCTTAATGGGGAAATCTCTCAGTTTTTCAGGAACACAACAGGGATATCCATTCCCACCACTGTTGTTCAACATAGTGTTGGAAGTCTTAGCATCAGCAATCAGATAACAAAAGGAAATTAAAAGCACCCAAATTGTCAAAGAAGAAGTCAAACTTTCACTCTTCACAGACGACATGATATTCTACATGGAAAACCTGAAAGACTCCACCAAAAAAACTGTTAGAGCTGATAACAGTAATTAAGCAATGTAGCAAGATATAAAATCAATATACAGAAATTGGTCGCACTTCTGAGAAGCCTCCTCACCATGAGCATGGAGCCTGGTGTGGGTCTTGATCCCATGAACCATGAGATAAGGACCTGAGCTGAAATCAAAAGTTGGATACTCAACCAATTGAGCCACCCAGGTGCCACATTCAGAGTTATTATTGATAGGTTTGTTTTTATTGCCATTTTTACTTGTTTTGTCATTTTTCTGGGGATTTTCTCTGATCCTTATTTCTTTATCACTTTTGATCTTTCCTTCCCATTCAAAGAGTCCCCTTTAATATTTCTTGAATGGCTGGTTCAGTGGTCAAAAACTTCTTTAGTTTTTGTTTTTTTCTACTTGTTTTCTCATTGTTTCTGGGGATTTTCTCTGATCCTTATTTCTTTGTCACTTTTGATCTTTCTTTCCCATTCAAAGAGTCCTCTTTAATATTTCTTCCATGGCTGGTTTAGTGGTCAAGAACTCCTTTAGTTTTTGTTTGTCTGGGATACTTTTTATCTCTCCTTCTATTCTAAATGACAGCGTTACTATATAGACTATTCTCGGCTGCATATTTTTCCCATTCATCACTTTGAATATATCATGCTCTTTTATCTTGCCAAATTTCTTTTGAGTTATATGCAGCTAACCTTAGGGTCTTCTCTTGTAAGTTAGGGACTTCTTTTGTCTTGGTCCTTTTAGGATTTTTTTTTATAGCTAATATTTTATAAATTTAATTACAATGTATTTTGGTGTTTTCCTGCTTTTGTTGATTTTGATGGAGTTCTCTGTGCTTCCTGGATTTGGATGTTTGGTTTCCTCCTTCAGATTAAGAAAGTTTTCTTCTATTATTTGCTCAAATAAGATTTCTGCCCTCTTTTCTCACTCCTTCTTCTGGGACTCCTATGATGCAAATGTTATTATGTCTGATGTTGTCACTGAGTTCACTAAGTCTATTCTTGTGTTACATAATTCTTTCTTTTGTTCAGCTTCATTATTAGCTTCTATATGTATTCATTTCTCTGCATTTTCCATTCTTGTGTTCATTACTCTTAGTCTGTTTTGAATCTGTTATTGTGCTTTCAATTTCTGAAAGATTTGTAACTTTTATATCTCTGCTTTAACAGCCTCCCTGAAACCTTCCATTCTTTTATCAAGTCCAGAATTATCCTTATGATTGATGCTTTAAATTTTCCATTAGGCATATTATTTACATCTGTCTCAATTAGATTTCTGGCCGTGACCTTATCTTTTTGTTTCATTTGGGATGAATTACCCCATCTTGGCATTTTGTCTAAGTTGCTCTCTTCTTCTCTGTGTTAGATAAGCCTGCTATGTTTTCTATTACTTAGAGTAATGGCTTTATGAAGAAGAGGCCATATACTGTCCAGATCCTGGAACTTTAGGGAGTGTCCTTGGTGTGTGCTGCGTGCACACTGCTGCTGTGTTTTGGCTGCTCTATCCTTCAGGCCAATCCTCCGCAGAAGCTCTCCTTCCCTGAATTGGGCAGGGTTTGGACCTTGGCCAGAGTGTGCTGAGTTTTAACTAGGTGTGTACTGGTCTGCTTGTTAAATGAGAACTGATGCTACTTCCACTAGAACTGAAATGTTGTAGAACCCTCTGGTCCAGAGACATTGTGTGCATGGTGTTTTCTGCTGGTCTTCTGGGGAAAGGTCCCAGATTGAGGCAAACTTGACTGAGAAAGGCAGTTTTGGCAGAGCGCAGGTTGTGGGACTTGGTGTAAGTAGGTTAGGCAGGCACTGTCAGCACTGTGCTGTTTACTGAAGGTGATTCTGAGCTTAAACTGAAGGTGGGGAGCCAAATGGTGCTGGCCATCTCCTTTGTCCATGAAGAGTGGTCTTCAGGCTTGATATTCTCAGGGAAGTACTCCCAGAATAGTGAATAATCTCCCCCCTGTGCATCTCAGGTATTTTTCAGATGGCCATTTTCATGCTATCCGTGTCTGAGTTGTTTTTCTTCCTTCTCTACAGTAGTAGCTCAGTGCCCTCCAGGCTCTATTCCAACCAAACCTGCTGACTTTTAAAATGCCAAACTTTAGGAATGTGTTGTAGGCCAGGGCCCTTGCTGGTTTTAGGAGGGTCTTACCATGCTGGTACTGGTTCAGTTTAATCCAAGAAGGTCAGTTTCACCAGAGCACAGGGGCATGGAACTTGGAGCAAGCAGGCTAGGCAGCCAGTTTTGGGCTCTGCTCATATACTGAGGAGTGGAGGAAGTATATGGCACCTGCAAGCTCTTTTGTACCCAGAAAGGCATCTCTGTGAACACCACCTCTCACAGATGCACTCCAAGAAGAGTGAACAGTCTCCCCCCATGCATGACTTATGTGTCCAATGACCTTTAAAACTCCAGTCTTCAAGCACCGCTGGTTACAAGAACTCACAAAAACCATCCCCTCTAATTTTCCCAACCAGTGGTCTTGGGAAATGTTCTCCTTGTGTGGTATCCTATGTGCTCCACTCTTGTGTTCCTTTCCCTAAAACCAGGGCTTGCTCCCCTCTGAAGCAACTGCAATCTGTCGCTCCCCAAAACTGTGTCTTCACACTCCCTACCTTCTTCAATGTGGCCTCTTTTCTTTCTCTATTTGTGTAGTTTGTTATGTCCATCCTCAGATTGATCACTTGTGTGTTCAGAATAATATGATAATTATCTAGCTTTTTTTTTCAAGGGATGAGAGGAGCTTTTAGTCCTCCTACCCTGCCATCTTAGCACCCCTCCCTAGGTAGCCTTTTCTATACCTCTCCAGCACACTTTAAGAACTCTTATTAACACATAAAACATAGAATTATAATTACCAGTTTATTTGTCTGTCTATAATAATTGCCTGTTTTGTAAAGGTAGGAGCAAGTATTATTTCCTACTGCATCCATAACTTCTAAAATTGTTTCTGCACCAACAAGGCTGCCTGCAAGCATTTACTCAATGAATAAATGGATGGAAGACAATGTGGTCAAGATTATGATCACCCTACATTTTAATATTAGAAACCTAGTATATGAATGGGATTATAACTTATCCTGTAATAGGATGTCAAGAACCTTATCTATGACTGAGATTAATGATCAATTTTTGGTATGGGACATGTCGCTCTCTAATCATGTTTAGAAGCTCACATTATAGCCAATATTAACTTCAGATCTAGAGAGGGTGAGAAACTCAATATGCATCCAGGGTTAAGGCCAGTATACTGCTCCATGTGTGATCAATATTAGGCATTTCTTTGGTGAAACTAAGTACCCTATTCTGAAATTGAAAATGAGTGTTTCATAGAGACAAACTCAGGCTGTGACTTTATCCTGGTTAATATTATATTTTAAGTTCTCAAAGAGAAATTAAAAAAAAAGAAACAAGTCAGAGGGCTGAAGCAGAGGTGCTACACATCTTTTATCCCTTCAGCTAAGTGTTTCAACTCACCAGGATCAGCAGCCAGTGGCCAACCAGTGCTAGATTCTACCACTCCATGAGCATGCACAGAGTAGGGGCGGCTGGCATTATTCTTGAACACCACAGTTAGAATATCACCAACCTCTCCTCTGAGAAGTGGACCTAAAATATGCAAAAGAAGGAAAAGTCTCATTAGTGGAGTGTTGGAGCAAGGGTACTAAAGGAATTGAAGAAAGGACACACAGAGGAGCTCTCTAGAATTAAGGTTTTCAGTCATTAGACTGAAAATCATGACCAGTTCCATTTTTTTTAATCCAGAAGCCCTTTAACTGATACTGCTACTTACAGGATGAGGATACTTCAACAAGAAAATTGTGGCCCCAATTATCCTTATTTTACCACCCCAAATGTATGTATGTAGGTACGTATGTATTTAATTTATCTATCTATCTATCTATCTATCTATTATCTATAATATCCCAAGGATCTAGGTAATCAGGGCTCTGTGGAATTATTGTCAGTAAGGAGTTTAGCACAGAGTAAAAAAATGTTGGGGTCTCTGTAAAGGCCAATGGGTTTCTTCTCTGTGAGGACAAGAATGAGGAAACTCATTGGCCCATAAAAAAGTGAATACATTGATAGTGCTAGAGGGCAGAGAGGGAAGATGGCAGCATAGGAGGACGCTGGGCTCACCGCGCATCCTGCTGATCACTTAGATTCCACCTACACCTGCCTAAATAACCCAGAAA
>NW_024420004.1:77044-113951 GCF_014898765.1 Herpailurus yagouaroundi | reverse complement strand
ATTGAGGAGGGCACCTTTTGGGATGAGCACTGGGTGTTGTATGGAAAACAATTTGACAATAAATTTCATATATAAATTAAAAAAAAGTGAATAAATTGTATGAATAATTAAATTGGGTTCAAGGGTAATACTGATTCCCTGTATAGTGCTTTTCCTATTCTTTCATGTTACTAAGTTCCCCTATCATTAGTATATTTAAAAAATCTATCACAATAAAACATCCCTAGAGAGATTCCTGGAAAAATATGGTTCATGTTATAACAAAATTAATAAATCCTCCCTTTGATTGCTTATTTTTATGGTTGATTTAAAAAAATATATATGACTATTGTTCCATTATATAATAAGGAAAAACTAATTGAAAGAAAAAAAGGTCCTTATATGACATGGCATCCTTAGGATCAGTATAAACTTCTAACACAAGGAAGAACTCACCTAATATTCCCAAGTGTTCCTCTGGTCCAGTCCTTGGCCGAGGGATCTTGAATGTACCATCCGTGTATTCTCTGAATACAGCTTTCTTGTATCTGGAACCCAGGAGCCCATCCTGGTTGCTCAGGAAAATGTGACCATAACTAGTGGAATGCAAAGAGTGGTATCATCACCTGGCCTTCGACTCCTTAATTTCACTTATGAGAAAGCTAAGTCAGACCCAACATCATATCACAAATAGAATCCTTCTAATATCAGATTTCCCACCACATTGGTCATATAACTGCAGTAAAGATAGCAGATTTAAGTTTATATTAATGTTTCCTTGTTTACCATAATCCAGATAGGAATTTTTAGTACAATTAATATGGCCAGAACACTGGAATAAGAATCAGAAGCCCTGGGCTTAACTCCAGTCTTAGTGATTTCTCAGATGGAATCAGTTTGACAAAAGGACAAGGTACAAGGTGCAAGGACAGTGCTAACTTTTGCTGCTGCTGCTGCTGCTGCTGCTGAGTAAGGAATGGGAAGAGGTAAGGGGGAAATGGAATTTTACAGATTCCTCCTTAAGGGATGCTTTCTGGTTTACAAATACCTTATTATTCATTTTATAATTTGACATTTACAATAAGATAACGAGATAGGTAGAAGTGTAATCAGTGGTCCAGAGGTGACAGAACTTATCTTCATTTATACTGTCAGCCAGAAGGTATCAAGGGATCATGAACTTGGATTCAAGTTTGCTGCTTCCTCCTTACCTCTTTCTAGTCAATTTCTTTTAACTGTATCACGTCACTTTAAAGGTGAGTAAATTAAGGCCCAGGGAGGAAAATACACTTTTTCTAGGTTTCAGAACAACTTAGCAAGGAAATGTCAAGAATCAACAACCAACATAAAAGGCAAGAATTGCTAAATTTTTGTGAGAGCACCAAAATTGTAGTGGAAATTGATAAACTGTATTTCAGTTTCTGTTCTCCTCTGCTTCCTTGTAATGATAGAATCACCTAGATTGAACTGAGCACATGGCCACCTAACCATAGATTATATTTTCCAGGCTTTATTTATTTATTTTTACTATAGTTGACATACCATGTTACATTAGCTTCATGTGTACAACTTAGTGATTTGATAAATGTATATATTTGTGCTATGTTTACCACAAGTGTAGTTACTGTCTGTGCCAATACATCTTTATTACAAAATCATTGACCATATTTCACATGCTGTGCTTTATTCCATAACTTACTTATTCCTTAACTGGAAGCTTGTACATCACCCTCCCCTTCATTCATTTTGTCCAACCATCTACCACCTCCAAGTCCCAGACTTTCTTGCAGCTAGGTATGGCCACATTAATAAGTTCATGAGAATGGATTATGAGAGAAAGTGATGTCTACAACTTTTAGGTCATTGTCTTATAGACAGTGATGCTTGCCTTGGACTGCTTTCTCCTTTTGTGATAGCTTGGAATCTCTACAACAAAAATAGGCATCTTAGCTACAGAGATGAAAGAATGTATTACGAGTGATTAGTTTAACTATTGGTTCTGGTCTGTTCATATTTATACTAGTATGTGAGCAGGAAATAAAACTATAACTCACGTAAGGCACTCTATGTTGAGCTTTTTCTGCTATACAGCTTAGCCTGTAGCTTAATGACATTTTGTCAAGTGATGGGTAAGCTTGGGGTGTTCAGTCTTTTGAGTGATACCTCTACAAAATTTAACTTCTGGTATAGGTGCTACTAGCTACCAGAAGAAAAGAGGCAAAGATTAAGAGCATGAAGATGTGGATAAGATCTTTTACTTCAGGCCTACAGCATTGCAACATAGAAGAAGTGCTGAGTTCCAGCTTATCTGCATTCCACCACCGGTTCCAGATTTCCTGGTATCCTATTATGTGACCTTAGATAAGTCCTCTTCTCAGAATTTTAGTATCCTCCTTATTGGTAAAATGATGCAGAGTCTCTGAAAGTGTGATATCTTATTTTCTGAAGCCTTACCTGTCCTTCTCAGACTGGTTGTGCCATTCCAGTTCCCAGCTCCTGTCAGGGCAATAGTCCCACTCCACCTCTTCTGCCATGATGTAGTAGATTCTTGCAGCCTGGTATCGATGATGATAGTCAGGTTGGTGGCCAGGACACTGGGAGACATTATAGATTGCCTTCATCCCTGATTCTCTATGGCTGCCTGCCTGGCAGTAAATCTCAAATATCCCTAAAGAAAGAACAGAGAGCAAAACCTGAATCTGAATATCCCTGCATAGCGCCTGGGGGATTCCCTGCCTCTCTCTAGGCATACTGCACAGAGTGTGTAGTTTCAAATAAGGTTCTTCTATGCATTGGATAAAATATTATTATTATTTTTTAAAGTTTATTTATTTTTGATACAGAGAGGGGAGACAGAGACAGAAGAAGCAGGGGAGGGGCAGAGAGAGTGAGAGGGAGACACAGAATCCAAAACAGATTGCTGGCTCAGAGCCTGACATGGGGCTTGAACCCAAGAACCTGAGCCATCTAGGCACCCCACAGATTATTATAAGTGTATTGAAAGCAATGAGCACGGAGGTTAAGAAGCTCTGCTTGCAAAACTACCATTGTTTAGGTTTAAAACTAAACTCTGCCTCCAGGATGGACAACTTTTCTCTGTTAACCCAGGGCTTTCCCAGTCTTAGCACTGAAAGTCCCATACTCTGTGAAAAATCCTCAGTTCTGACCAAAGTGGGATAGTTGGTCACCCTATCTGACATTTATTAGCTATATAACTTGAAGTAAGTTAAGCCTCTGTATGTTTCAGAGGTACAATGGGAGTCATTTTACTTATTTCACTGGACTGTTTTAGAATTAAACATAATAATGTTTACACATTGCTTAGCATAATGCATAGTAAATTTTAATAAGTAAAGTTATAAATACGTAAATAAAATTGTAATAATTATTATTCCAAACAATTCATTGACCAGTGTCTCTATTTTCTACCAAGTACCAAGGAAATAAAGGTGGGCTTAAATAGAACCCCCCAAAACAAAAACAAACAAACAAACAAACAAAAAACTTGGTTATAGGGATGCTTATATCAGAGGGCTTTGGATTGGCCTTACCTAGGTTTTTATAATAAAAGGTTTGGATACCAGGCTTAAATGTGAGAGTTGTGGAGCTGCCTGGAACTGATATCAAGCCCCAGTCTTTCTATGTCAAGAACATTAAGGCTTATAGAATGTTAATCAGGAGAAGATGACTTTCTTAAAACATTTTTTTTTTCATCATTCCTTCCCTTGCTGTCCATTACCTATCCCATCACTACAGATTCTTTTCTCCTGGTTTTCAAAGGCCTCTATGAGGTGGCTCCAGACTATGATCCAGTGCCAAATGCACCTAGTGATCCAACTAAAGCTGTCCCTGACATCCCTTATCACATATCTCATTTCTATCTTGGAATTTTCTCTCATGTTCTTCCCTAGAATGTACTCACCCACCCCTCCCCAAAATACCTAAGAGAGCTCATTCATTTTCCAAGACCCAACTCATGTTTCATTTCTTCTAGAAATCTCTCCATGACTATTCTGGCCCACAATGACTTCTACATTCTTGGCCTCTCTATTTTTAACTCATTTTACATCTAAACCACATGGTTAAGGACTAAGTGCTCCTCTCTTTACGAAAGAGTTTTTCACTCATTTATATACTTCTTGAAAGATTCTACTCTTTTCTTTCCACAACTACTCCCCAACTCTTCTCTGTCCCCTACTGTCCCACATCTATTCCATCAGTAAATCTTATCAGCTATTCCTCGAAAATTACCCTTTCACTTTCACCCTCACTCCCCTAGTCAAAACCACCATCATCTATCACATGGAAAACTTCAGTAGTATTCCAAATTTCTTCTCTGCTTCTTCCCCTTCCTTCTTCAACCATTCCTCACATAGGATTCAAGGCTCTCTTTAACGAATATTATTCAGAACACATTGCTCCAATGCTTTAAATGTTTCCTTTATACTAAGAATGCAATCCAATCTCCTAAGTATAGTCTATAAGACCCTACATAATATGAATCTTGCCAGCCTGATATAATGTCAGTCACTTTCCTAGCTTACTACAATCCAATGGTACTGACCTTTCTGACCCTTGAAAATCCATGCTTCTTCCCAGTTTAGGACATTTTCACTTGCTTATCCCTCTGTTTGAAATATTCTGCTCAGAAAACTTTATATAGCTCTTTTCTCCTCATTATTTAGGCGTTAGCTTAAATATCACGTTCTCAAAGATGTCTTCCTGATCATCCTGTCTAAAGTAATGATGCTCCTATCATTTTATCACATCACTGTATTTTATTTCCTTCATGACATATATCCCAATCTAAATTTATTTTATTGTTTTATGTAGGTTTTGATGTGTTTATTGTGGATCTTTCCTGAGAATAAGAATCATTGTCTTTTCACCTTTATTCCCCAGTGTTAACACATTGAAAACGTGTGATAAATACATTTGAGTAAATAAATGTATATGCAAGTGAATGCATATATAAACATATATGCTGCCCAAAGTCATAGATCAGAAGTTGGTGTGGGGAAGAAAGTCTGATGATCACTGAAGGGAATGAAACAAATAGAAGACATTCTAGGAAGTCATGTGACTTTGGACTGGTACATCATCTAAATTTTTTTCATATGAACATTGTTATCCAAGCCACTTTTTCAGCACTCCTCTGTCCTTGGAATCTGAGCCTCCTCCTAACTCTTTGACCACTTATTTGCTGGTTCCTTACTTTGACTTCTCTTCTCCTTCTTGGGTCTTAAATGTTGATTTCTGCTTTAAGTTTTCTTTCCTATCACTTTACATGCTTATGGACATGAACTATGAGACCATTCAAATTTGCTCCCCAAACTTTACATTTGTACCCATAACTACCTATTGTGAAATCCACGCCACCTGTATTTCATGAGGAACTTAAAGCTCAACATGCCTTAAAATGAGTACTTTCTCTGCAAACCTTATTACTCTGCCCTTGTTTCTGTATTTGCTCATTTGGTTAATGGTGCCACAAAACATATAATACATAAGCTAGAAAACTTGGGTGTCTTTTATTCTTGCTCAGACCCTCAGAAAAGTTCTGTATTTTCTCTGTCAAATGTCCCTTAACTGTAACCCTTCTTTCCATGTTGCTTACACCCATTGGTAGCCTCTCATCACCTCTTGCAATAGCCTCCTACTTTACATCACTTAAGCCTTACTTCTCAGTATTCCTTCACAGGGCTAATAGTAACATTTTGCATGGGATTATTCTTTATTGTTTAAGACTGTCCTACATATTGCATAAAGTTTTAGCATCTCTGACTCCCATTTTCTAAATAATAATATGACCCCCTCCATATCCCCTGTCATTGTGACAACTAAAAGTACCTCCAAACATTTCCAAACAGTTTTTAGCATACTGCCTTGAGTTGAACGTCACTGAATAAAACCAATTTATGTAACCTTTCTCAGGCAGATGCTTCTACCAAGTCACTATCATAAGCTTCCTGCTGCCTATAATAATGCTCCCTTCACCCCCCCCCCATCCCCTTTCTTTGCTGGGTGACAGTTTACTCATACTTAAATGCTCAGTTTGAAGGCCTGATTCTCTAGGAAAGCTTTACTCTACAAGTCAGACAGAATTTGTTATAGCTTGCTGTGTATTACCATAGCTCTTGGGACAATGGTGTCATCATTTCCATTTCACAATAACTATGAGCTGCCTAATTCATCTTTACATCCCTATATCTAGACCAGTAAGTGGAAGAAAACATATTAATCATGTTTTGTGAAAATTTAATTGTAAAATAAAAGGAAAATAAGATGTGAAGACTAAAAATGAAGGAAAAACAGAGAGGAAGACATAGAGAAATAAAAGATATATACAGATTGGAAGAAAAAGGATAAAGAAGAAAACAGGAAGAAGGGGAAAGAAAAGACATAAATAAAAGAGAAAGAAAGAAAAATGAATAAAAAGGGAAGGTAATGGGAAAGAAGGAAAGTCAAAAAAGGAGGGGAAAACAAAGGAAGAAAGAAAAGTTGAAAAAAGGTGAAAATAAAGGGAAGGGAAGTAAAAAAGAGAAAGAAAAAAGAAGAAAGAAGAGAGATAAAAAGAATGGAAGAAAAAAAAAGAAAAAGAAGAGACAGAAAGTAATATACATAAAAATAGATGGGAGTAGAAGAAGGAAAGAATGAACAAATGAAGAGAGATAAGAAATGAGAGATAAAAAGACATAAGAAAAGAAACAATAAAACTAAAAAGCAGACTACAGAATGGAAGAAGATATTTGTAAATGACGTCTGATAAAAGGTCAGTAGCCAATATCTTATAAATAATTTACCAATTCAAAACCCCACAAAATAAACAATCCAGTTAAAAATGGGTAGAAGACATGAACATACATTTTTCCAAAGAAGACATCCAGATGGCTAACAGACACATGAAAAGATGCTCAACATCACTCATCATCATTCATCACCAGGGAAATGCAAATCAAAACCACGATGAGATAGCACCACACACCTGTCAGAATGGCTAAAATTAACAACACAGGAAACTACAGATATTGGTGAGGGTGTGGATAAAGGGAAACCCTCTTGCACCATTGGTGGGAATGCACTGGCACAATCACTCTGGAAAACAATATGGAAGTTAGTAAAAAAGTTAAAAATAGAACTACCTTATGACACAGCAATTGCACTATTTGCCCAAAAGATACAAAAATACAGATTTGAAGGGTCACATGCACCCTGATGTTTACAGCAGCATTGTCAATAATAGCCAAATGATGGAGAGAGCTCAAATGTCCACCAACTGATGAATAAAGAAGATATATCCATATATAGTATTATAACATATATATGTAATACATATATAATATGTATTTTAATAAATAATATAATATATAATATTATATATTATATATAATATATACTGGAATATTACTCAACCAATAGTGATATCTTGCTATTTGCAACAATGTGTATGGAGCTAGAGTGTATCATGCTAAGTGAAATAAGTCAGCTAGAGAATATACATATATATTTATATCATCTTTATGCATTCATCAGTCGATGGACATTTGGGCTCTCTCCATAGTTTGGCTATTGTTAACAATGCAGCTCTAAACTTTGGAGTGCATGTGACCCTTCAGATCTGTACTTTTATATCCTTTGGGCAAATACCTAACAGTGCAATTCCTGGTCATAGGGTTGTTCTATTTTTAATGTTTTGAGTAACTTCCATACTATTCTCCAGAACGGCTGCACCAGTTTGCATTCCCACCAATGGTGCAAGAGGGTTCCGCTCTCTTCACATCCTCATCAATAGCTGTTGTTTCTTGAGTTGTTAATTTTAGCCATTCTGACAGATGTGAGGTGATATCTAATCATGGTTTTGATTTGCATTTCCCTGATGATGAGTGATGTTGAGCATTTTTTCATGTGTCTGTTAGCCATCTGGATGTCTTCTTTGGAAAAATGTATGTTCATGTCTTCTGCCCATTTCTTAGCTGGGACATTTTGTGTGTGTGTTTTGAGTTTAATATATTCTTTATAGATTTTGGACACTAGCCCTTTATCATGTATGTCACCTGCAAATATCTTCTCCCATTCTGTAGGCTGCCTTTAAGATTCCTTCACTGTTCAGAAGCTTTTTATCTTGATTAGGTCCCAATGCTTCATGTTTGCTTTTGTTTACCTTGCCTTCAGTGACATTTCTAGTAAGAATTGCTTGGGCTAAGAAAAAAGGCCTGTGGTCAAAATCCTCTAGGAATTTGATGGTTAATGTTTCCTATATTAAACTGTAATTTTTTCAATATGATATTATCTGTTATTAACATGAAGCATGTGGTTGAATATTGTTTACTGTTAAATATTTTTATTTAAAGATAATTAGAATTTTTATTATTAAATATTTGAAGTAAAAAAAAGATAAGAAAAACAAAGAGGATGGGTGAGGAAGAGGAGAAATGAGAAACGGCAGGAAAAAGGGGCAGTGGAAAGAAAACAAGATTTTAAAGGAGGGAATAGAGGAATGATGAATAAGGAAAGCTCCAATGATGAAGGAAAGGAAAGACATCCTGAAGGACAGGGCAATAATAAATAATGAATTCTTCTCTTTGCTGCTGAGAAATCTAACATGAATTGGGTGGAAATAAGACATTACAAACCCTAGATTTTTATCTTCCAGTTTCCCTGTCTATTAAAATTCCAGTGTCATTAGTTGTATTGGAAGAGATGAGGTATGCAAGATAATATTTTAAATACAATTGTTCATTTTTATTAAATGTAACCTTATTTAAATTTAAAGTAAATAAAAAAGGATTAAAAATCACCAATAAACCCACAGGAATCAAACACTCTTAACCTTTTGCTGCATTTTTTTTCTGGGGATTTGTTTTTCTAGTTTGTTAAACATAACTGTAAGCCTCCAGTACACAAAATGTTGAATATCCATGGTGGTGTTTTTAAGGCATCTGCAAAGTTACTTAATTACATATGTATATTTACCAATCCCCATTGCTACTCCTTCCTCTAGAATTCCAAAGCCAAATTCTAGTGCTGGCTTTTCCATTAACTCAGTATTTTTGTCTTGGGTTTGGAGAGCTACTCCCAACGTCTCTCTCAATCTTCATTGGATATCAAGCCCCCAGGGAAAGAATGAAGGAAACTTCAGATTCAAGAGATTATCTAGGAGTAAGAATTAATAGAACTTGATAGGGAAAGGGCAAGCAAGTAAGAAAAAAAAAATAAAGCCAAGGTATTTAACCTGAGTAAATCATCACCCCCTCCATCCAGGTCTCTGTCTTTCCTCTCATTAGTAAAGTAACTAAATTGAGATTATCTCAAAAGTGTTCTACCACTTCCAACAATTTATTACTAATTAATTATTTATAAAGAAAAAAGAGTTTGAAAGATCTGGAAAATGCAAAGGTAAAAAGAGTCTGGGCTTTTGCTAATATTTAAGGGATATTGGACCAAGAGTAACCTTTCAAGTTTTTAATAAACCCATTCACTCCCTCTCCCCCCATATCACCAATTATAATGTTTTTATACCATCTACAACAACCCTCCTTGGGACTCCTTTTGTGTGGGTACAAAAATAATTTCATTTATCCAAAGTAAGAGTAAGCATAGGGACACATATAAACTTGGCTGAGGAGCCTGGCTAATTTTGCAGGAAGGAGAGTAAACATAGGGTTTGGTTTTGGGATCAAGGATAGAGAAGAGGGTCTTTTTTCTTCCCCTTCACCTTTTGCTTCTTTGACTTCTCTGCCTGCCTTCCTTATTTCTTCCTTCCTTCTTTCCTTCCTTCCTTCCTTCCTTCTTTCCTTCTTTCCTTCCTGGAAAGTCTTTTCATTTAGAAGTTTTCCACCCTAGGCCTTACTTCAAGCATTTGTGTCTGTTGTTTTTTTTTCATCTCCATAAACCATTGTTTCTAATTTTCTAACACCATCTCTCCTTAACCAAGAAAGTATCCCCCAGGTAGATGGCCAGCAATGAAGTTCCAAGAAGTCTGTGGAGACCAGCTTTATGTCAAATGTTTTTCAAATGTAGTGCCAGAAGGAAATTATTAAATTGTCAAGGAGACTTGTTTGGTTTAGGATTTTTTTCCAAACACTAATGGAATTTACAGAACTAAAAGTTTAGTGGAGACTGTATGGAATTCACAAATTTTTCTGAAAACGCTATTGCCACCTACTGCCTAAAAAAATAATACACACTACAAACTGCAAAGAAAAAGTACTATTGCATTATAAAATGTCAGACATAGATGGAATCTAAAGAAATACTCTTGAAAACTAAGAACAATCCGAGGGTTGATGGGGGGTGGTAAAGAGGGGAGTGTGGGTCATGGGTATTGAGGAGGGCACCTGTTGGGATGAGGACTGGGTGTTGTACGGAAACCAATTAGACAATAAATTCCATATTAAAAAAAAGAAATATTCTAGCTAATTTTCTTTATGAAAGAAAGATATGGAAATGAGGGAAAGGGATAGACAAAGAGAGGGAAGGGGAGGGGCATGAACAATGGGAGAGAGAGGGAGGGAGAGAAAGGAAAGGAAAGAGGGAGGAAAAAGGGAAGATGGGAAAGGAAAGGGAGGGAGGAAGTGAGGGGGCTGGACAGAGAAAGAAAAGAATGATGAAATGCAGCCACAGGGTGGGGGTTGGTTAGACCACAATTAAATAGCAAATTAATTAAATACCTTGGGCTAAAAGGTTTTATGTTCTGATTCCTGGGCTGAATTTGTTACAGCACACCCCACCCCACTCCCACCAGAAGTTTGCACAAATCCTCATAGAATATCAGAGTTAAAAGCACTTTATAGATAGGTACATCTTGTGGACCTCCCTCACAATGCAAGGATTTTAGCTATAAAATCTCTACATAGCTATGGGACTACACAGTTAAGTCCACCCTCTACCCATATAAGAATTGCCCTGTTATTGGGCAGTATCCATATTTCTTTCCTGTTGTTCCAGAAAAGAACTTCCTTAGCTCTTTACTTTTTGCCTACAGCTAAGAAAAAATCCAAATAACCAGAACAGAGTGCACATTAAGGAGAGAGGAGATAAGAGTGTTTTGAAAACTTCCCATGAACCCTTAACTTGTCCTCTTTTCTCTTCACCTTCCCCCCTCATCCAGCACCATACCCAACAGAGCCTCTCAGCCTAGGGACAGCTGTTGAGTCACTTACCAGGGTTTTCAGGCTGCATGATGGCCATGACAAAGGTATGAGGAAAGAGCATGGCTGCACTCTTCCTCATGCCCTGAAGCTGCACAGTGTTGCCCTGGAACACGACCCCATGCACATCAGTCTCTGTGCCCAAGCCAAGCAGGTGCCAGGCCACTGTGTCACCCTTGCACATGTCCAGCCTGGGCAGGTTAGAGAACAGAAACCCATTAATGGCTGGAAAACAAAAACACAACACAAAACAGGAAGATGAGAACAGATTCTTCAAGCACTGGCCAGGAGCATAGCATCAGTTCTGTACTATGGTTTCCCACAATTTGAAATGTTGGATTCATCCTCAACTTCTCTGCCTTCTTCCCTAAGCCACTTTAGTTCTACTTATGAAGATCTGTCTCCTTGAGATAAGGGCCCAGCTGTCCTTTCTGAACTCACCCCCTGTAACTCTTATATCACACTTCACGTTCTTGCAAAACTGAAATTCTTTCCACTACCACAATTCTTTCACACACACACACACACACACACACACACACACACACACACAGATACCAGCATCTATTATTCCCACTCTTTTGAAACTCTCCTCCGTTGGCTTCTGTGATGCCACACTTTCCTGGTTTTGTTACAACCTCTCTGATTGTTTCTCTTTCATCTTGTTCTTGTTCTTCATCCATCCTGAAAGTATTGGGGTTTCCTCAAGTTTCCATATTCATCTTTCAATCTGTCTCTTTTTCTTTACTTCACTGCTACGGCCTAGTATCTTGCTCTCATAGTTTCTGGCCTGAACTCCTGAAAAAGCCCTCTCCCTGGTACCCTTGTCTTCAGTCTATCCTCCTACCCTATCTCACACAGAGGAACACACTATTCCTGTGAGCTCTATTTGTCTCTGTATCCCTCTGTAGCCTTAAAGATGCTAGGTGTTTATAAACACATGTTGAGTTTTCACATGCTATTCCCTCTGCCTGGAATAACATTTTCCTCTAGTTTCTCTACAGCAAACTGCTACTCATCCATTATACCTCAGCTCAAATGTCAACTCCCCTGTGAAGCAGGGATACTTCTCTCCCCCCCCACCATGTCTGTCTGTGTGTGCCTCTCTCTCTCTCCTTCTCTCTCATTTCCATGAAATTTCCCCCCTACAAAATTATTCCATATGACTTATCACAGAGTCCAATGATTTACTTACAAATATATCTCCCACACTAGATTGACCTAGAAGCAAGCACATTTTTCTATATTTGTGTGACTGCCCAAGCACCTGGCATATTGTCTGATACTACTCACGTGCTTCATAAAGTCAAACTGAAATGAACTTGGTTCACAGGACTTGTTTAGTTTTTCCAGCTGATATAACTGGTTATGAGAACCAAAGAGACAGTCAAAAGACAACAGTCATTCATGACTCCCTCCTTTTCTTCACACTCCTTTTGAAAATACAGGGAGGTCTGCTTAAATCTGACCCCCTTTTAATGTCCTCACATCCACTGGAATCACCTTTAATGAGTAATCCTACTTGGTAATTCTTCAAAATGCTGATGAGAATGTTGCTAATCTCCTGATTCTGCTTCCATTGCCTGTAATGTATAATTGCAAACCTATTTAGCTTCCAAAACCAGCTCCAGCACTCCCTTCTCCCAGGAATCCCTCAATTGGATTGTTCCTCATTAACGTTCTCCTATGAACTCCATGTCACTTGAGAGCTGTTTCACATAATTTAGCACTTCATTATAATTGATCTTGTATTGTTCTATAATTATTTCATGTGTGTTATTAGTCTTATTTCATTGCAAAATGTTGGGAGCTCTTTGCAAACTGGGACCATGTCTTCACATTTACTCACTCACCCACCTACATACCTACCCATTAATTTGGTAGTTCACTTTTCATTAAACATTTACTGTGTATTAGAAAATGTAGACTATACAGAGAGCAGCAAACAATACCCACCTTTCAGGAAAGTACACTCTAGCAGAAGTCAAAAGCCATGTAACAAATTACTATATAGAACATGCTATTAAAATAGTCTGATCAAATTGAATAGTGGTTCAGAAGAGGGTGTCATTATCCTGGGATTGGGTGCTAAAAATGGTTACATGGATTAAGTCGCTTTTGAGTAAGACCTTAGGGAATGGAAAGAATTTCCACAAGCTAAAGGAAAAAGTATAAGGAAAGGCGCTTCAACTGGAGGGCAAAGCATTGTAAAAGCATGAAGTCAGAAAAGTACAAGGTATGTCTATATAGAGAAAAATAGTCCTGTTTGGCAGGAATATGGAGTTGGGGAGTAAGGATAGTGGTCAATAACAGAAAGAGGTAAGACTGGAAGGGTATCATCCCAGATTACTCTCTTCACTCTCTGGTGGATGCCTTGTTTGCAATTCTCATTTCATAGCACCTTTTTCCAATGCTCCCCATACTTTGTAACACAAGATAGAGCCCAAGAAGGCACAAAATATAAGATCTGTTGTCTTAGATTGAATTATTCAATCTAGCTCATATTTTGGGTAGAGTTGACCATGGGATCAGTGCTTTCACAGATGGGACATGATTATGTTTAGGTTAGGTTTTTACTTGTAACCTCTCAATTGTAGCTCAGGGGAAAAAACACTCTCCATACCATGCATCCGATTGGAGTCTTGGAAGCCTTTGACATCCTCTGAGAGCAGTCGGGAATCCAACATAGCAGTTGCTTGATTGGCATTGCTGTACCAGCTCTTGTTCTCATCCAACACAGTGAAAAGGAGAAAAAATTCCTTATCCACCCCTTTCTGTAGGTCCATGGTAGAGAACATAGGAAAAAAATGACAATGGTTTCAGCAGTTGTGAGTTGTGCAGCTCTAGACCTAAGAAGCCCCGATTTTTCCTATTTATTTTTTGAGATACAGAGTGATGCCCATTCCTGCTGCTTAGGGTTGTAGTTGTTGCTACACAGTTTTTCCTTTGGAAATTTCAATTTTCTAAATGTTTATTTATTTTTGAAAGAGAAAGAGACAGAGTGAAAGAGGGGAAGGGGCAGAGAGAGAGGGAGACACAGAATCTGAAACAGGGTCCAGGCTCCAAGTTGTCATCACAGAGCCAGACGCAGGGCTAAAACCCACAAACGGTGAGATCATGACATGAGTTGAAGTTGGATGCTCAACCAACTGAGCCACCCAGGCGCCCCTCCTCTGGTAATTTCAAACTGAAGGTGGGTGTAAGAGGTCAAAATAAAATAAAGTGACGAGACTGGAGGGGAGGAATATATGAAAGTGGACATGAAGAAGCACAAGATGGGGATTATGGAGAAATAAAGAGTGATAGAAGAGAGCATAGAGTCACCTGGGGAAAGGTGGATTGGAGATCAAGAGAAGACTCTGAAGAAAATAAGAGAAAAGGGTATATAATTATTATTAATGTACTATTATCATTATTATGATGATGATGATCATTATCATCATCATCACTATTATTATTACTTCTAACATTTACTGAGTGCTTATTATATATCAGATACTGTGATAAAGAAACTTCACATGGATTATTTTAATTAATCCTTGCAAAAACCCAAGATACCGACTTTTATTGTTAACCTTTACTACAGATATAGAAGCTGAGGCAATGGGAGGTTAAGTAACTTGCCCAAGGTTATACAGCTAGAAATGGTGAGATGGAAATGAAAGAACACAAACAAATATTAAAATACATTTAGGAATTAGGATCACACTGGATAGTGACATGCAGAAGTATGAAATTGCACACTTTCTTACATCATACACAACAATAAATTGAAAATGTTTACAAGACCTGAATGTGAGACAGGAAACCATCAAAATCCTACAGGAGAACACAGACAGCAACCTTTTTAACCTCAGCCACAACTTCTTACTAGACATGTCTCCAAAGGCCAGAGAAATAAAAAATGGACTATTGGGACCTAATCAAGATAAAAACAAAAAACAAAAAACCTGCACAGTGAAGGAAACAAAACAAGAAAGGCAACACATGTAATGGAAGAAGATATTTGCAAATGATGTCAGAAAAAGAGTTAGTATCCAAAATATATAAAGAACTTACAAAACTCAACACCCTAAACACAAATAACACAGTTAAGAAATGGGCAGAAGACATGAATGGACACTTTTCCAAAGGAGACATCCAGACATCCAGACATCCAGATGCCAGACACATGAAAAGATGCTCAACATCACTCTTCATCAGGGACACACAAATCAAAATCACAAAGAGATACCATCTCACACCTGTCAGAGTGGCTAAAATTAACAACTCAGGAAACAGCAGATGTTGATGAAGATGCAGAGAAAGGGGAACACTTTTGGACTGTTGGTGGGAATGCAAACTGGTGCAGCCACTCTGGAAAATGGTATGGAGGTTCCTCAAAAATTTAAAAATAGAACTACACTATGACCCAGCCATTGCACTACTAGATATTTATCCAAAGGATACAAAAATGCAAATTTGAAGAGGCATATGCACCCTAAAGTTTATATGCTATCAACAATAGCCATTTATGGAAAGAGCCCAAATGTCCATCAATTGATATAAATGGATAAAGAAGATGTGGTTTATATAAACAATGGAATATTACTTGGCAATGAAAAAGAATGAAATCTTGCCATTTGCAATAACGTGGATGGAACTAGAATGTAATACTAACTGAAATAAGTCAGTCAGAGAAAGATGAATGTCATATGATTTCACTCATACGTGGAATTTGAGAAACATGACAGATGAACATAGGGGAAAGGAAGGAAAAATAAGATAAAAAAAGAGAGGGAGGCAAACCATAAGAGACTCTTAAATACAGAGAAAAAACTGCAGGTTGCTGGAGGGGAAGTGGGTGGGAGAATGGGTTAAGTGGGTGATGGGCATTAAGAAAGGCACTTGGGATGAGCACTGGGTATCATATTTAGAGTTGAATCACTGGGTTCTATTCCCAAATCCATGACAACAGAATGTGTTAGTTAACTTTAATTTACATTTAAAAATTAGAAAAAAACTATTTAAAAAATTAAGATCAAGGTTTAGAGGAAGGTGAGGTTTAAAAAATGAGGAGGTGATGAGAGGATAAAGAATAGAAAGGAATAGAAACTAAGAAAGATATTTGTGAATGAAAGAATACCATGCAAAATAGCATGAGGTCACCAAGTATCCATTTCTGATTAAATAGCTTGGTTATTTTTTCCATTCCCTTATCTCTAGAACACATTCCATTTTTAACTCCTATTTAACAACATAGCCTTGTCTTCTTCCCAGCAGGCTTTCCTTCCATAAACCTTGGCAATACCTGTTTACCATCTGCATTCAAGGCACCAGCCTTGCACACCAATAGGGGCCCCACCAGACCAGAATTCGTATCTCTTATGGGATCTGCAGCAGAGAAGTACATCCAGGTGAGACAGGCAGGATCCTGAGCAGCAGGGCCAGCGTGAGAGGGGACTGTCCAGCGATATGTTACTTTCTCAAAGGGCTTGGCCACCAAGCCAAGGTTGGATGAGCCTGCAGGGAAAAATATGACTAATTATCATATTTGCTACAGTGAGAATCAATAGCTCCAAAGAGTGTGGTTAATATTATAAACCACAAGGTATTTTTGAGCAGCAGCAATATACAATATAGAATATTAAAAAGAATCCTTGGTAGGAGTGAAGAGACCAAAGTTAGTTTCTGGTTCTGTTAATGGTTGTTATGCAAACTGGGGAAATTTAAACTTTGCCAAGTTACAGTTTTCTAAACTCATAGGACTGAAGGATTAAAAGGGCCTTTAAAACTTATTTGGCCTCTTTGGTTAGGTTTATTCCTAGGTGTCTTTTGTTTTTTGGTGCAATTGTAAATGAGATCAATTCCTTGATTTTTTTCTGCTGTTTCATTATTGGTGTATAGAAATGCAACCAATTTATGTAGGTTGATTTTACATCCTGTGTCTTTGCTGAACTCACGTATCAGTTCTAGCAGTTTTTTGGTGGAGTCTTTCAAATTTTCCATGTAAAGTGTCATGCCATCTATGAAGAATGAAAGTTTGATTTCTGTATGCTGAAAACCATAGAAAATTTATGAATAAAATTGAAGAAGACACAAACAAATGGAAAAACATTCCATCCTCATGGATTGGAAGAATAAATATTGCTAAAATGTTGATACTACCCAAATCAATCTACACATTCAATACAATTGCTATCAAAATAACATTAGCATTATTTACAGAGCTAGAACAAACAGTCTTAAAATTTGTATGGAACCAGAAAAGATCCCAAATACCCAAAGTAATGTTGAAAAAGGAAACCACAACTGGAAGCATCACAATTCCAGACTTAAAGCTTCATTACAAGCCTGTATTAATTAAGACAGTATGGGACTGGCACAAAAGCAGACATGTAGATCAGTGGATCATAACAGAGAACCCGGAAATGGACTGACAAATCTATGGCTAACTAATCTTTGACAAAGCAGGAAAGAGTATCCAATGGAAAAAAGACAGAATCTTCAGGAAATAGTGTTGGGAAAACTGGACAGCGACATGCAAAAGAATGAACCTGGAACACTTTCTTACAGCATACACAAAAATAAATTCAAAATGGATGAAAGACCTAAATGTGAGACATTAAACCATCAAAGCCCTACAGAAGAAAACAGGCAGCAACTTCTTTGACCATGGCCACAGGAAATTCTTCCTAGACATGTCTCCAGAGACAAGAGAAATAAAATGAACTATTGGAACCTCATCAAGATAAAAGTCTTCTGCATAGCAAGGGAACAATAAACAAAACTAAAAAGCAACCAAAAGAATGGGAGAAGATTTTGCAAATGATATATCAGAAAAAGGGTTAGTACCCAAAATCCATAAATAATTTATCAAACTCAATACTCAATAAACAAATAATCCAGTGAAGAAATGGACAGAAGACATGAATAGACACTTTTCCAAAGAAGACATCCAGATGCCTAACAGACACATGAAAAGATGCTCAATATCACTCATCATCAGGGACATACAAATTAAAGTCATAAAGAGATACCATTTCACACCTGTCAGAGCGGCTAAAATTAACAACTCAGGAAACAGCAGATGTTGGTGAGGATGCAGAGAAAGGGGAACTCTTTTGGACTGTTGGTAGGAATGCAAACTGGTGCAGCCACTCTGGAAAACGGTATGAAGGTTCCTCAAAAAATTAAAAATAGAACTACGCTATGACCCAGCCATTGCACTACTAGGTATTTATCCAAAGGATACAAAAATGCAAATTTGAAGAGGCATATGCACTTCAACGTTTATAGCAGCACTATCAACAATACAAAGTTACTGAAAGTGCCCAAATGTCCTTTGACTGATAAATGGATAAAGAAAATGTTGCATGGGAGCACTTGGTGGCCCAGTTGGTTAAGCATCCAACTTCAGCTCAGGTCATGATCTCGTGGTTTGTGAGTTTGAGCCCTATATTGGGATCTGTGCTAATAGCTCAGAGACTGGAGCCTGCTTTGGATTCTGTGTTTCCCTCTTTCTCTGCCCCTCCCTCACTCACACTCTATCTCTTTCTCAAATATAAACTTCAAAACAATATAAAAAAAGTAGGCAGATGTGGCTATATATATATATATAGTCACTTATTTATCCATTCACCTATTGATAGGCACTTCGTCTTCTTCCATAGTTTGGCTATTGTAAATAATGCTGCTATAAACATAAGGGTGTGTGTATCCCTTTAAATTAGTGTTTTGGGGAATTTTTAAAGTTTTTATTATTTAAAGTTTAGTTCACTAAAATACAGTGTAATATTAACTTCAGGTGTACCATATAGTGATTCACCACTTCCATACAACACTCAGTGCTCATCACAATAAGTGCACTCCTTAGTCCCCATCATCTGTTTCACCCATCCCACATCCACCTTCCCCCCAGCAACCAATAATTTGGTCTTTTCCACTGTGGTCAGGAACAAGATAATGATGTTCACTCTTACCAATGTTATTTAACATTGTACTGGAAGTCCTAGCCACAACCAGACAACAAAAGAAACTAAAAAAAAATCAAAATCACCAAGAAAGAAGAAAAACTTTAAATATTTGCAGATGACATGATATTCAATGTAGTGTTTTTTGTATTTTTGGGTGTATACCCAATATGAAATTAATGGATCATAGAGTAGTTCTAATTTTCACTTTTTGAAAAACCTCCATACTGTTTTCCATAGTGGCTGCACCAGTTTGCATTCCAACCAACAGTGTAAGAGGGTTCTCGTTTCTCCACATTCTCACCAACACCTGTTGTTTCTTGTGTTTTTGATTTTTGTCATTCTGACAGGCATGAGGTGATATCTTATTGTAGTTTGATTTGCATTTCCCTAATGATGAGTTGTGTTGAGCATCTTTTCATGTGTCTGTTGGCCTTCTGGATGTCTTATTTGGAGAAATGTCTGTTCATATCTTCTGTCCATTTTTAATTGAATTATTTATTTTTTTGAGTGTTGAGTTGTATGAGTTCTTTATATATTTTGGATACTAACCTTAAAGGCCATATATGAAAAACCTACAGAGAACATAATACTCAATTGGTGAAAACTGACAGCTTTCCCCCTAAAGTCAGAAACAAGGAAAGGATGTCCACTCACTACTTTCATTCAACATAGTACTGGAATTTCTAGCCACAGCAATTAGACAACAAAAAGAAATAAAAATTGGTAATAAAGAAGTAAAACTTTCACTGTTTGCAGATGACATGATACTATCTAAAGAAAACCCTAAAGATTCCACAAAAAAGATACTGGCAATGGCAAATTAATTCAGTAAAGTCCAGGATACACAAATTAAATGTGCAGAAATCTATTGCATTTCTATACACTAATAATGATATAGCAGAAAAAAATTAAGAAATAATCCCATTTACAATTGCACCAAAATAAGAACCTAGAAATCAACCTAACCAAAGAAGTGAAAGACCTGTACTCTGAAAACTATAAAACACTGATGAAAGAAACTGAAGACAAAACAAAGAAATTGAAAGACATTCCATGCTCATGGATGGGAAAAACAAATATCATTGAAATGTCAATCATATTAAAATATATATGTGAAATATATTTGAAAGAATATGTCTCTTTTTTAGCCCAGCTCTGCTTCACTGTAATATCATGCATGCATTCAGCAATATCCATGCAAGGCAATTAATTCTGTCTCTTCCCTCATTTCCTCCCCTATTTATTTGTCCTCAAGAGCTACTTGATATTTAATGCAGCCCACATCAGTTGGAAACCCTGCTTGCTCACCATTATTGTACACTGTTCCTTCGTAATCTTTCTCATAAAAGACTCCATGAGGCTGTATGCTGAATGGCTGGGAAGCACGGTTGTAAAAGATCACCTGGATGGTGTCACCCACCTCAGCCCGGATCACTGGTCCTGGAAGATGGAAAGGAGAGACAATGGGAATGAAAACAGAGATGACCAGGGAGGATGGAAACAAAATAAGAGGGAGGGAAAGAAAAAGGAAGTGAAAAAGATAATCCCTCCCTGTGTAATAATAAAAATAATTCCTTATAAGTGTGTTGCAATTGACAGCTATAAAAAACTTCTTTTTTAAATTCATTATCTCATTTGGATCTTCAAACATTATATTGGGGATATTTTTATTTTACAAATGTGGAAACTGCAGCTCAGAGAGGTTGAATTGATGTTCCCAAATTCAAATAACTGATTAGAAACAGATCATGACTTAAAGCCAAGTCTTTCACCCACCCCCACTGTCAGGTTCAATCCCATTTCCCTTACGTTTATTGCCCCAATTCCCATAGCTGCATTTCCTAGTAAGATACATCTAACTATCTGATCTTGCCTCAAGCCTAAACAAATTCTGAGCATATAAAATTATTATATCCTCTATCCAGGTCCTGAACTAGGTAGTTGAGCCATGATTCATGGAGCCTTTTTTGTTCCACTATTCACCACCTCTAACTTAGCTCAGTCATCTTTGAGATTAACCAGAAGTACCAAGACAATACCCTGAGCATTTGTGCAGGCTTAAACCCTAGTTCAGTGTTTCTGGTTTGTTTTCTACTCACTTTCCACACCTCATGCTGCACCTATGATCCAAGAATCAAATGAAAATGAAAACACAACATAGCAAAATGTGATGCCATGGAAAATGTGCTAAGAGAGACCTTTATAACTATAAATATTTACATTGAAAAAACATCTCAAATCAACAACTTACTTTACAAATTAAAGAATTAGGAAAAGAAAACAAACTAAATCCAAAAATAGAAGAAGGAAGAAACTGATAAAGACTAGATCAGAGATAAATAAGATATAGAAAAGAAAAACAATAAAGAAAATCAATGAAACCAAAAGTTGGTTCTCTGAAAAGATCAACAAAATTGACTAACTGTCATAGATATGGATTAAGAGAAAATAGATAAGACTCAAATTACTAAAATAAGAAATAAAAGTGAAGACTTTATTACCAATTCTACAGAAATAAAAAAATATTGTAAGATAGTACTATGAATGACTGTACACTGACAAATTGGGTAACCTAGATGAAATGGAAAAAGTCCTAGAACAGAAAACCTACCAAGACTAAAGCATAAAGAAATAGAAAGTCTGAATAGAATTGTAACTAGCAAGGGTATTTTCTTCTTTATTTTTATTTTTACTTTAACTTCAGTGTAGTTAACATACAGTGTTATATTAGCTTCAGGTGTATAATACAATGATTCAACACTTCAATACAACATCTGGTGCTCATCACAAGTGCCCTCCTTAATCCCCACCACCTATTTCACCCATCCCCCCCACGCACCTCCCCTCTGGTAACCAACAGTTTTTTCTTTATAGTTAAGAGTCTGTTTCTTGTTTTGCTTCTCTATTTCTTTCTCTCTCTCTCTTTGTTTTCCTTTGCTCATTTGTTTTGTTACTTAAATTACACATAGAAGTCAAATCATATGGTATTTATCTTTCTCTGACTGACATTTTTCATTTAGTATTATACTCTCTAGCACCATCCATGTTGGTGCAAATTGCAAGCTTTCATTATTTTTTATGGCTGAATTATATATAAAGAAAATATATGTGTGTGTGTATATATATATTTGTGTGTATATATATATACATATATATGTATATAGATAGATGTATATCTATATCTATCTATCTATATATCTTCTTATATAAATGGACACTTGGGCTGCTTCCATAATCTGCTTATTGTAAGTAATGCTTCTATAAACATACAGATGGTTGTATCCCTTTGGTTTAGCATTGTATTTTGATTTAGTGTTTATATTTTGGGGGTAGATATGCAGTAGTGTGATTACTGGATTCTAGGGTAGTTCTATTTTTAACTTTTTATGGAACCTCCATACTGTTTCCCAAAGTGGGTGCACCACTTTGCATTCCCACCAACTGTGCAAAAGGGATCTCTTCTCCAAATTCTTGTCAACACTTGTTGTTTCTTGTGTTTTTGATTTTAGCTACTCTGACAGGTGTGAGGGGATACCTCATAGTAGTTTGGACTTGTATTTCCCTAATGATGAGTAATGTTGAGCATCTTATCATGTGTCTGTTGGGTATCTCAATGTCCTCATTGGAGAAATGTCTGTTCATTTATTCTGCCCATGGTTAATTGGATTATTTGTTTTTGAGTGTTGAGTTGTGTAACTTCTTTATATATTTTAGATACTAATTCCTTATTGGATAATAATTTGCAAATATTAGGTTGATAATTTGCAAATAGGGTAGGATGCCCTTTAGCTTTGTTGACTGTTTCCTTCACTGTGCAGAAGCTTTCTTATTTTTATGTTGTCCCAATAGTTTATTTAGCTTTATATCCTTTGCCTTAGTATACATATCTAGAAAAAGGTTGATACCGCCAATGTCAGAGACATTTATGCTTGTGCTCTCTTCTAGGATTTTTATGATTTCAGGTCTCACATTTACGTCTTTAATCCATTTTGAATTTATTTTTGTGTATAGTGTAAGAAAGTGGTGCAGTTCCATTATTTTGCATGTAGCTGACCAGTTTTGCCAATATTTGTTGAAGAGACCTTTTCTGTGGGAACAGTCTTTTAAACATATAATGCTGAGAAAACTGGATTTCCACATGCAAAACAATAAAGTGGGACTTCTATTTAATACCTCATTACCGTATATAAAAATTAAATCAAAATATATTCAAGACATAAATTTAAGATCTAAAACTATACAACTCAGAAAGGGAAGGAAAACTTCCAGACTCATTCTATGAAGCCAGTATTACTTTGATTCCTAAACCAGACAGAGACCCAGTAAAAAAAGAGAACTACAGGCCAATATCCCTGATGAATACGGATGCCAAAATTCTCAATAAGATACTAGCAAATCGAATTCAACGGCATATAAAAAGAATTGTTCACCATGATCAAGTGGGATTCATTCCTGGGATGCAGGGCTGGTTCAACATTCGCAAATCAATCCACGTGATACATCACATTAACAAAAAAAAAGAGAAAAACCATATGATCCTGTCAATCGATGCAGAAAAGGCCTTTAACAAAATCCAGCACCCTTTCTTAATAAAAACCCTTGAGAAAGTCGGGATAGAAGGAACATACTTAAAGATCATAAAAGCCATTTATGAAAAGCCCACAGCTAACATCATCCTCAATGGGGAAAAACTGAGAGCTTTTTCCCTGAGATCAGGAACACGACAGGGATGCCCACTCTCACCGCTGTTGTTTAACATAGTGCTGGAAGTTCTAGCATCAGCAATCAGACAACAAAAGGAAATCAAAGGCATCAAAATTGGCAAAGATGAAGTCAAGCTTTCGCTTTTTGCAGATGACATGATATTATACATGGAAAATCCGACAGACTCCACCAAAAGTCTGCTAGAACTGATACATGAATTCAGCAAAGTTGCAGGATACAAAATCAATGTACAGAAATCAGTTGCATTCTTATACACTAACAATGAAGTAACAGAAAGACAAATAAGGAAACTGATCCCATTCACAATTGCACCAACAAGCATAAAATACCTAGGAATCAATCTAACCAAAGATGTAAAGGATCTGTATGCTGAAAACTATCGAAAGCTTATGAAGGTAATTGAAGAAGATTTAAAGAAATGGAAAGACATTCCCTGCTCATGGATTGGAAGAATAAATATTGTCAAAATGTCAATACTACCCAAAGCTATCTACACATTCAATGCAATCCCAATCAAAATGGCACCAGCATTCTTCTCGAAACTAGAACAAGCAATCCTAAAATTCATATGGAACCACAAAAGGCCCCGAATAGCCAAAGTAATTTTGAAGAAGAAGACCCAAGCAGGAGGCATCACAATCCCAGACTTTAGCCTCTACTACAAAGCTGTCATCATCAAGACAGCATGGTATTGGCACAAAAACAGACACATAGACCAATGGAATAGAATAGAAACCCCAGAACTAGACCCACAAACGTATGGCCAACTCATCTTTGACAAAGCAGGAAAGAACATCCAATGGAAAAAAGACAGTCTCTTTAACAATGGTGCTGGGAGAACTGGACAGCAACATGCAGAAGGTTGAAACTAGACCACTTTCTCACACCATTCACAAAAATAAACTCAAAATGGATAAAGGACCTGAATGTGAGACAGGAAACCATCAAAACCCTAGAGGAGAAAGCAGGAAAAGACCTCTCTGACCTCAGCCGTAGCAATCTCTTACTCGACACATCCCCAAAGGCAAGGGAATTAAAAGCAAAAGTGAATTACTGGGACCTTATGAAGATAAAAAGCTTCTGCACAGCAAAGGAAACAACCAACAAAACTAAAAGGCAACCAACGGAATGGGAAAAGATATTTGCAAATGACATATCGGACAAAGGGCTAGAATCCAAAATCTATAAAGAGCTCACCAAACTCCACACCCGAAAAGCAAATAACCCAGTGAAGAAATGGGCAGAAAACATGAATAGACACTTCTCTAAAGAAGACATCCGGATGGCCAACAGGCACATGAAAAGATGTTCAGCGTCGCTCCTTATCAGGGAAATACAAATCAAAACCACACTCAGGTATCACCTCACGCCAGTCAGAGTGGCCAAAATGAACAAATCAGGAGACTATAGATGCTGGAGAGGATGTGGAGAAACGGGAACCCTCTTGCACTGTTGGTGGGAATGCAAATTGGTGCAGCCGCTCTGGAAAGCAGTGTGGAGGTTCCTCAGAAAATTAAAAATAGACCTACCCTATGACCCAGCAAGAGCACTGCTAGGAATTTATCCAAGGGACACAGGAGTACTGATGCATAGGGGCACTTGTACCCCAATGTTCATAGCAGCACTCTCAACAATAGCCAAATTATGGAAAGACCCTAAATGTCCATCAACTGATGAATGGATAAAGAAATTGTGGTTTATATACACTATGGAATACTACGTGGCAATGAGAAAAAATGAAATATGGTCTTTTGTAGCAACGTGGATGGAACTGGAGAGTGTGATGCTAAGTGAAATAAGCCATACAGAGAAAGACAGATACCATATGGTTTCACTCTTATGTGGATCCTGAGAAACTTAACAGGAACCCATGGGGGAGGGGAAGGAAAAAAAAAAAAAAAGAGGTTAGAGTGGGAGAGAGCCAAAGCATAAGAGACTGTTGAGAACTGAGAGCAAACTGAGGGTTGATGGGGGGTGGGAGGGAGGAGAGGGTGGGTGATGGGTATTGAGGAGGGCACCTTTTGGGATGAGCACTGGGTGTTGTATGGAAACCAATTTGACAATAAATTTCATATATAAATAAAAAAAAATAAAAAAAAATAAAACTATACAACTCTGGTAAGAAAACATATGGCGAAATCTTCCCAACATTTGCTTTGCTAATGATTTCTTAGATATGACACAAGAAGCATAGGTAATAAGAGAAAAAAATAAACATAATGAATTTCAGTATTTTTTTAACTGTGCATCAAAATACACTATAAACAGAGTTAAAAACCACCCACAGAATGGGAAAAAAATATTTGCAATTCCTAAGTCTGATAGGAGATTAATATCAATAATGCATATGGAACTCCTAAAAATCAACAACAAAAAATTAAAAAAAACTCAATTAAAAATGGGCAAGTGACTTAAATAGACTTTTCTCCAGTGAATACACAAAGGACCCTGAAGCCAAGACTACCCTGTATGTCAACTAACTTGAATTTAAATTAAAAAAATGTACAAATGACCAATAGGAACATGGAAGGATATTCAACATCACCAATTATCAGGGAAATGATAATAAAAAATACAATGGGATACCTCCTCATACCTCTTAGGATGGTTACTATCAAAACAAAAACAATACAGTACAAAACAAAACAAAAGAGAAAACAAGCATTGGCAAGGATGTGGAGAAATTGGAACCCTTGTGCACTGTTGGTGGAAATACAAAATGTTACAGCCACTATGGAAAAGAGTACGGTGGTTCCTTAGAAAATTAAAAAAAAAATAAATTTACCGTATTATACAGCATTTCCACTTCTGTGCACATAACAAAATGTATCCAAAGCATGTCTCAAAGAGATATTGTACACCCATATTCATAGTAGCATTATTCTCGATAGCCAAAATGTGGATGCAACCAAAGTGTCCACTGATAGATGAATGGATAAACAAAATATAATATACACATACAATGAAATATTATTAAACCACGAAAAATAATGAAATCTTGTGATGTGCACTAACTTGGATGAAGCTAGAGAGTATAATGTGAAATTAGTCAGCCAGAGAACAATAAATACCATACAATACCATCATATGTGGAATTTAAGAAACAAAACAAAGGAACAAAGGAAAAAAAAGAGAGAGATAGAGAAACCAAGAAATAGATTCTTAACAATAAAAAACAAACTGACTATTTACCAGGGGCAAGGGACATGGGTGTATGGGGTAAATAGGTGGTGAGGATTAAGGTGTGCACTTGTCATGATGAGCACTGGGTGTTATATGCAGTTGAATCACTGTATCATACACCTGAAACAAATATAACACTGTATGTTAACTATAAGAGAATTAAAATTTTTAAATTTAATAAAAAATAAAGACATGAGAATGATAGATGACAAGAAAAGAAGGAAGGAAATTCTGCAATATGCTGCAATGTGGATCAAACTTGAAGGCATTATGCTAAGTGAAATATGCTGGTCATGGACAGACAAATACTGCATGATTCCTCTTATATGAGGCACTTTGAGTAGTTAAAATCATAGAGACAGAAAGTACAACAGTTGTTGTCAGGAACTAGGGAGAGGGAAGAATGGGAAGTTATTGTTTAATGGGTGTAAAGTTTCAGTTTCATAAGATGAAAAGATTTATGAAGATGGATAGTGGTGATTACACAACACTATGAAATGTATTTAATGCCGTTGAAGTGTACACTTAAAATGGTTAAGATGTTAAATTTTATGCTATATGTATGTTTTCCCAATAAAAATGTTGAACAAAGAAGACTGAAACTCATACTGGACACCAGCTAATGATAGCTTCTTAATACTCAGGGCCCACCTTCTTTCCCTAAGTGGCTTTCTGCTCCTTGTATCTTCCTGTCCAGCAGATGTAATACCTGTTGTCTATGTTCATATTTCCTAGAATCAACTGACACACACTTAACCCCAGAACATGGCCAATTCCATTACTTTCATTACAAAAGTTTTCTTCTATCCAATCTATTTTACTTCCTGGCTCTACCAAGTGGCTAAACCACACCCAACTTTGCTATATCTGTGCTTTACAGAATATTATTCTTCTGGATGCCTTATCCAGGATCAGGCTTTAAACCTTGTACTATATCCCTCACCATAGCAAGCATGTCTGCATGTCATGCCAGTCTGTTCCTGGTCTCATATTGCCAGGAACCTGAACAGTCTTACTGCCTTGTATATCCCTTCAGAAATACACCTAGAGAAGCACTTCTAAAAGTGTAATCTGGGGACGCTTGGGTGGCTCAGTCAGTTAGGCATCCAACTTCAACTCAGGTCATGATCTTGCAACTCGTGGGTTCAAGCCCCATGTTGGGTTCTGTGCTGACAGCTCGGAGTCTGGACCCTACTTCAGATTCTGTGTCTCCCTCTCTCTCTGCCCCCCCCCCCAAGAATAAACAAATGTTAAAAAAAATTAAAGTGTGATCTGTATAACAGTGTTACCAGAAGATGTTCACTAATAAAAAGTTCAGGAATTAAGTATGATGAATTCTATATATTCTTCACATTTTGAATATTTTTGATGAACAAAAATAAATACAAGTTTATGAGAAGTCCTGCAGCAAACACTATTTGACCACGTTTAACCTAGTGTTTTGCAAACACATTCAGACTTGTAGCCTTTTTTTCACCAGATATTCATCCCTCAGGACTCAGTTTGGGAGATGCTTGTTTCAAGTGTACCTCTGAGGTGCCCCAGGTTCCAGTGTCTAAGTCCTCACCAGTTCTCAGGTTCCAGTAAATGAATTTCATATGTTAAGAATTCCTCACCCAGGATTCCAAGATGCGTATTTTCCTCTATCTGCACCTTTTCCTGGAATGTCTCATCTTGGAAGGCTTCATATCGGACTTTCCAGTAAGTGCCCCCAATTCGACTGGAGCTCTTCTGGAAGAATTTATCTGAGCCACTGGATATAAAGAGGTAAATGTCATATGATTTAATTATGTATCATATAGATCCCCATCTCATCCTTGGTCTCATTAAGTTATGGGTACTTATGTTTAGTAAGAACCTCAGGGATAACCCAGGTTAAATTCCACACAGTGAAGTTATATCCTTTGATGACACCACTAATTAATGATATATAGCTTCTGCCTGCTTGAGTCTTTCAAAGGTCAGGGGACTTATTTTCAGAGAAAACAATCCTTCTTGCTATTGGAGTTTTAATGGTTGGGATTCTTTATAGTAGGCTGAAATCTTCCCTTAGCAAGTTCCAGACAATGGGAAAAGTTCTGCCCTCTTAAGTTACATAGCCTTATACATGTCCTAATTATCCTCATGTATTCAAGATCCTTTCTCACCTTAATAAAAAATATTCTTAAGTTAAAAATGAAAGCCAACAAACTTAGCAAGCACAGTTGGAGATTCTAGAAGCTATGCTGAGATCCAAATTCCTACTTTTTTATGGTTTCTGCAGATTCATTCCATTATTCCTCACTAGAAGAATAAACACGACAGGTGCCCTAGAATATTCCACCCAAAACTCTCCTAGTCATTTACTAAGTACCTCTTCTGTAAAAGATCTGGAATCACTGATAGCCCAGTGAGTCAGTATAAGTTAAGGCCTAGCAACTGAATAGGGAACTAACCTTCTGCTCTATTTCCCCTACATGATTCATGGGTGAGGTAGAATTTGGAGAAGTTCTTCCAAAAGGGTGAGAATGGAATGGCTACAAGGTGGGTTTCTCCCACTCTTCCTACATTTCTCACAGTGCTTTTTACACTCCTTTTCAATTGCCTCCTTCAGGCTGTAGAAAAGAAAGGAAGGGACCATGAGGTAAACAATGAGTCAAATAAAGAAGAATTGGATAAATGCCATTTCAACTGTTCTGGTTTCTTTTGAGTTTTATTTTCTGAATGTGGCCTGGAATCATAACAGGAGCAATCCCAAACTCTACTTGGATCCTTTGCTGAGAATATGACATAACCCTACAAAAATCTTTGTAGCTTCCCAAGAGCAAACTCTCTAAGGGACCACAAGAATTTGGCTAACAGTTGTGTCATGTAATTCCAGCCAGACAATGATTGTAACGTCTAAGTGAAGTGAAAGATTTCTGAGAGGGTGTAATAGGTGGTGGGCTGGTCCCAGGATCTGGGGGAGGAAGCCCACTGACTCTTACCTGCCTGGCTCCTTCAAATTCTTCCCAGTACTCCCATCATGCCCCATCGGGCCATAGTCCCATAGAATCTCACGGGCCTCAATGAAGTACTGCCGGACTTTGCCTGTGAGTTGGTTCATGGGAGGAGTCATGGAGCAAGACTTGACCTGGTAGAGTGCTTGCATGCCATCTGGAGGAAGGACATAATGGCTGGATCCATTCTACCCAACAGGTCATATACCCAGATGACCCACCTTCCTCCTTCTCCTGTTACCCTCCCCCTTCACTATGCCACTTTCTTTTACTCCTTAACAGCATGACTGGGAGAAAGGGAGCATTCCATGTGGGAATTCCATGTGGGAATTCAAGTACCTTCACTTGCTCACCACCACTTGTTTGTTTACTAGATCACATTCTTGCTTCTTCAAAAGGCTTACATTGTAGCAACATCACAGAGTTTGAAGTCAGAAATACCTGAGTTCAAATCTAATCCTTATCACTCGCTATATGACCTTAGGCCTGTCACTTCCTAGATCTGAGTTTTAACCCCTGTTTTGTAAATGAGGAGAATAGGGAAATCTACCACTGGGCTGGCAGGAGCATCACATTTTTTTTAAAAAGAGGAGTAAGAAGAAAAAGGGAAGTAAGTTACATGTAAACTGGAAAGTTCTCAAAATAATGGAACTTCTTCTATACATAGAGATGAAGCTGCAGACTTGGGAATGTCAGAAAAATTCAAATTCTAAATAATCATAATAATAATGTTTATTTATTCTTGAGAGAGAGAGAGAGAGGGACAGACAGAACATGAGCAGGGGAGGGGCAGAGAGAGAGGGAGACACAGAATCTGAAGCAGGCTCCAGGTTCTGAGCTGTCAGCACAGAGCCTGATGCGGGGCTCAAACTCACAAACCGTGAGGTCATGACCTGAGCTGAAGTCAGATGCCTAACCAACTGAGCCACCCAGGCACCCCAGGAAAATTTGAATTCTAAATAGTATCTCCAAATGTGCAAGAATTTACATTGAGGTATGCATAGTAATAACGGATAATAATACCTTATGTTACCTTTGCATATGTTACCTCCTTCAATCCTCATATGATTATGAGGATTAAAAGTCTTGTGAAACATGGGGCGCCTGGGTGGCGCAGTCGGTTAAGCGTCCGACTTCAGCCAGGTCACGATCTCGCGGTCCGGGAGTTCGAGCCCCGCGTCAGGCTCTGGGCTGATGGCTCAGAGCCTGGAGCCTGTTTCCGATTCTGTGTCTCCCTCTCTCTCTGCCCCTCCCCCGTTCATGCTCTGTCTCTCTCCATCCCAAAAATAAATAAACGTTGAAAAAAAAATTTAAAAAAAAAAGTCTTGTGAAACAGACTTTTAATGTGCCCTTTTGCAGATGAAGAAAACTAAGGATCAGAGAGGTTAAGAAACTTGCCCAAGATTACACAGCTAGTCAATGGTGAAACTGAGATTTATAATCCTATCTTTTAACTGCAAATTGGAATGCTTATTTTCTTCTCTCAGAGAAGTTACCTGAGCTCAACCAAAGTTAATTAAACAACTGGTAGAACCAAGATTTGAGTTCAGGCTTTTCTGGCTGGCTCATATTACCTTCCTGAGATCCACCTAATTTATCATATATCAAATAATGCTAGAAAGTGTGAGCTCAATATTATACTATATGTTACCTGACTAGAATTTAAATAAAAATTTGAAAGAAAAAAAAAGAAAGAGCTAGCAATGATCTTAGTATGTAGACTAACAAATTTTATAGATGTGGAAAATGAGGTCTATATATGGGAAAACACTTTTCCAAAGTCATACAGTGAGTTTTTCACAGAGGTGAGACAATATCTCAAACCTTCTAATCACTCATCTAGTGCTCTTTTCATTGTCTCATATATTCTCCCTCTCCTTTGATGCTCCTCAATGCACTATGTCATTACTTCAGCAATGTTCTCTCTGAAAACCAAATCTTCTACCCCTATAACTGTTGGTTCCCAACTAGAGCATCACTACTTGCTCACAGTACTCTATGATCTCCTGAAGAAGCCTTACTCTTCTTTACTCTCTCCTTCATTCCCTGTTCAATAAGCTGCAAATTGCTCCAGATCTTAATTCCTTCGAATTCCGAGCAAAGAGGACACCAAGTTAACTGCTGAGCTAGGGAAAGTCCTGGCTAGGTACCAGAATTCTAGTCTAGTATTTCATTCTTTATACCTAGCTGTCCCACCTGAAAGACTAGGCTCCAGACACCTGATGACCATTAATGCCATCTCCCTTCTATACTTCAAGGGTCAGAGTTGCTTAATCTCACCTCGCAAGTGACTATTCACTTGACAGCTAATCAACCAGGTGCCAGGTTCCTGAGGCACCATCTCAGCAGTCACAAAGGTGGCTGGAAAGATGTGAGCCACATCAGTGCGGTGGCCCCGGATAGTTAGTATTTGTCCATGGAAGAAAGCTGTGTGGACATCTACTTCATTGCCCATGCCAAACAAGTGCCAGGCCACACGCTTCTGTGCACACATGCTTAGATCTGGTAAGTTACCAAAAACAAAGCCATTGATTGCTGCAAATAAAAATCCAAATAAAATATCAGAGTTAGGAAAATACAGCCTAATGGGAGAAGGTTTGCCATCTGACAATAATAATAGATAACATTTAAATAAATTTTTAAAAAGTAGACTATGTTGACCATATGCTTTATTTCATTTAAAACCTTACAAACACTCCTGGGAAATAAGCAGATATTGTTGCTCTCAAACAAACAACGAGAAAACCAAGGCTCAGAGAAATAAAGTTACTTCTCTGCCAAAGCCACAGAGCTATTAAGTGATAGAACCAAGATTCCAACCCAGAAATCTGAAGAAGTTTTCTAAAGAATGGGGTTTATTTTGCAAGCTAATCTTTCATTCCAGGCCAATTTCCTTTGGAAATTTCCACAGGACAATTTTCAAGTTAACTAATTACCATGGTTATCAAAAGCAATTGGTGTAACACTAAAGATAAATTTGAACTGTGCAAGCCATCCCTACATCTTCCATCTGAGTTTTCACCTCCCCTTGGAATTGTCTGGCTTTGAGAAGAATTAAATCCCTTTCTTAATTAAACAAAAATAAAATCAAATTGTTTCTATTACTAAAATAAGTTGTATGCTCATGACTCAGGGATTTTGTGTCTTTAGTTTGTTTTGGATTAATTAAGATGATCAACTCCCTCATTGCCAACCATTTCCCCCCACAAAGTGGGTAATTCTTCTAACCTTTTTAGGACAAAGAAATGTTGACTAATTATATCAGTGGGCAACCCTCACCCTGAGTGACTGAGCATATAGTACTTGACTTTAGAATTGATAACCTAGGCCATTCCACATTAGAAGGCAGGGCATCTAATGGCAAGAGCACAGACTGTGCAGTCAGACAGATAAGGGTTAGAATTTTAGCTGTGCAGTTTATCTGTTAGCTGGATAACAGCTGACAGATCTGTTAGCTGTGATCCTGGATCCTCAGTTTCCTTATAGGTAAAACAGAGAAAAGATACCTACTATTTTAAGTTCTTGTGAAGTTAAAAAGAACCAAATATGTGAAAGTACCCACCAAATGCTAGGCCCAGTACAAACTCTCCATCAGTCTTCACTATCATGGTGTGGCCACCCTCTCCCAGCTCACCATGCATCCTATTGCTTTCCTGAAAGGCCTCATCTTCTTTGTCTACTGAGGCAGGGTCTGAGCAGTAAGTGACAATGTTCTCATCAATATGCCAGCTAAGGTTCTCATCTACCACACTGAAGAGCAGGAAGAAATAACTGTCCACATCCTTCCGCTGAGGAGGGGAATTCCCATCCAGGGTTCCTAGAGTGAGAAAGAAAGATGCCCTTGAAAACATCCCTTCCTTAGCAACAGTAACCTGCAAAGGGTACTCATAAGAAATAAATAGCAAGACAGGGTGACTTAAGAGTCTGTTGTCAACAGGAAAACAGATAAGGCCTTTTGCTGATAATTTCTTTTATTTTCCTATTTTTAAATGTTTATTTATTTATTTTTAGACACAGAGAGAGCAAGTGGGGGAGGGGCAGAGAGAAAGAGGGGGGGAGAGAAAGGATCCCAAGAAAGCTC
Source organism: Herpailurus yagouaroundi (assembly GCF_014898765.1). Taxonomy (NCBI): domain Eukaryota; kingdom Metazoa; phylum Chordata; class Mammalia; order Carnivora; family Felidae; genus Herpailurus; species Herpailurus yagouaroundi. The sequence goes on along the minus strand of NW_024420004.1, from coordinate 79,900 downwards.
TGTGCTATCAGCACAGAGCCCAACATGGGTCTCAAACTCACAAACCGTGAGATCATGACCTGAGCCGAAATAAAAAATCAGATGCTTAACTGACTGAGCCACCTGGCACCCCTTTTACTGCTAATTTCTATTTCCAAATTTCAATTACCCCAGTTAAACCCAATTCAGCTGAGCCTAGGACTTGAAGGTTAAGCATATAGGATTAATATCCCTCCCACCATCCCTACCTATGCCTTCAACCCAGGGCTTTAATCTGACCATACTTCTGCAACACCCAGGTCTTCTGGGCCTGGCAGTACTTAAACTTATCATATTTCCAACCAAGTTCCAGTTCTCCCCAAATCCTAATGGCTCCACTTTTGATATAAATCACACTTAAACTCTTAGTGCACACCTTACTTTTCTGTTACTTGACTCTCATCATTACTAATGCAAGGTTTTAAAATGAAGAAAAAAATAAGAAAACATTATTATTTTTTAAATGTTTATTTATTTTTTTTTAGAGAGGGAGAGCTGGGGAGGGGCAGAGAGAGGGAGACACAAAATCTGAAGCAGGCTTTAGGCTCCGAGCTGTCAGCACAGAGCCTGATGCAGCACTTGAACTCACAAACCACAAGATCATGACCTGAGCCAAAGTCAAACACTTAACCAAGTGAGCCACCCAAATGCCCCAAAAGTTTTTTAAAAGGTAATGAAATAAAAAAAATAGTAGAAAGAAAGTTTAGTGTGGTTTATTCCTAATAATAAATAAAGGTGCTGGATTAACACTCCTTGAGGTTGCTGTTTAATATGTAGGTGATCCAACACACATCACTGCTTCCTGGAAATATCCCACACCACATCTCAGTAGCTCACCCCTGGGGTCTGTACCTCTTTTACAAGTGATAAGGGGTCCAATGAGACCAGTAGCAATGTCTCGTGGAGCATCTACATGAGAATGGTAGATCCAGGTGAGGCATGCTGGGTCAGCATCAGTGGGTGCGTGGCCTTCTGGAATGGTCCAGTTGTAAATGTGGCTGCCTCCCGGGGGAACAAAGTCATCAGCTTTTAGCTGACCGGAGGAGCCATCTGGGTATAGGGAGCCTAAAAAATGAAATTGCACATGCCCAATCTCAGGGTGAGAACGAACGTAACAGATATAGAAGCCAAGAGAGGGATGATATATGAGACAGTGGTCCTCACAACCTGAAGAGGGCACCTGTTCAGGTAATATCCAGCCAAAGAACCACAGACTTTATATCAACCTCCCAGCACCTGGAGAGGTGCCATCCATTGGAGAAGGAGCTGTGGCCATGGAAAGTGCTGCACAGCCTGATCCAATAGTATCCTCGTGCAAAACCAATGGCATAGAAGCAAGAAAGAAGACAGAATTCCTGCGCCCACTGCCCTTTCTTCAGGCCCTCTTTGGAAAATAGACAATTACAGAATTTCAATCTAAAGCTAACTGAAGTTCCTCAAAATATTAAAAATAAAACTACCCTATGATTCAGTAATCACACTACTGGGGATCGACCCCGAAGAAGAAGAAGAAAAAGAAAAAAAACAAAACCTGAGAAACTTTTTATCTTTCCTTCTATTCTAAATGACAGCCTTGCTGTATAAAGAATTTTTGGCTGCATATTTTTCTTATTCAGCATGTGAAATATCTCCTGCCACTCCATTCTGGCTTGCCAAGTTTTAGTGGACAAGTCTGATGCTAACCATATATGTGTCTACCTTTGTAGGTTAAGGACATTTGTCCCTAGCTGCTTTCCAAGTTATTTCTTAGTTTTGTATTTTTCAGGTTTCACTCTGATATGTCAAGCTGATGACATGTTTTTGCTGATTTTGAGGGGAGTTCTTTGTGTCTCTTGGACTTGAATGCCTTTTTTCGTTCCCAGATTAGGGAAGTTCTCAGCGATAATTTGTTTGAATAAACTTTCTGCCCCTTTTTTCCTGTTCATCTTCCTCTGGGACTCTTATGATACAGATATTGTTTCATTTAATGGAGTCACTAAGTTCCCTAAGTCTCCCCTCATGATGTAATAGTTTACTTTACCTCTTATTTTCAACTTCATTATTTTCCACAATTTTATCTTCTGTATCACCTATTCTCTCCTCTGCTTCTTCAGTCCTCATTGTGACTAATCCAGTTGGTTTTGCATCTCAGTTATCGAATTTTTATTTCAGCCTCACTAGATTTTTGGTCTTTGATCTTTTCAGTAAGGGTTTCTCTGGTGTCTTCTATGTCTTTTTCAAGCCCAGCTAGTAGTCTTATGACAGTTGTTCTAAACTCTTGTTCAGATGTATTGTTTATATCTTTTTTGAGCAACTCCCTGGCTATGATTTCTTCTTGACCTTTCTTTTGGGGAGAATTCCTCTTGTCATTTTGGCTAAGTTTCTGCCTTTTGCATGGTTTAAAAGCGTGTTATGTTTCCTGAAACTGAGAGTACTGCTATATTAAAAAGGGGTCATGTGGCACTTTAAGAAGTATTTCTGGTATATGCTGTGTGCACTCTGCTGTTGTGTTTTGTCTGCTCTTTCCCACTAGTCAGTCCTCTGCTGAGTTTCTCTTTGATTTTAATTGGAAGTGTTTGGACATTTAAGTAGGTGTGCTTTGATTTGATTGTTAAAATAAGACTAGAGGAAAAAATCCTGATTCCCCAAAACAAGAGAAATGGAAAGGGAATTTAAAAAAAAAAAAAAACAGAGAATTAAAAAAAAAAAAACTATACAGTCGATTCCAAAGATAAATAAAGGAAAAAAATAGTAAAGTAAAAAGAAAAAGAAAATACAAAAAGAAGACTGATCACAAAAAAACAAAAAACAAAACAGAACAGAAATGGAAATGAAACAAACAAGAAACTATGAACCGAT
>NW_024420004.1:32778-76944 GCF_014898765.1 Herpailurus yagouaroundi | reverse complement strand
AAAAAAAGAAGAAGAAAGAAAAAACAGGAAAAAAATAAGCCTGGACCTATTTCCACCAGAACTGCAGGTGTCATTTTGAAGCACTCAATTTTCAGTATATTTAGTGCATGTTGGGTGCTGCCTATGCTGGTCTTCTAGAGGAGAGACATTCTGTGCTGGCTTAAAGTCAGTCTTGTTCTAGTAAATATGCAGTTGCCAGGCACAGGGGGGTGGGTTTAGTGTAAATATGTCCTTTCACTGGGGGCTGCTGTGCTGCTCTGAAGTCCCATCCTGTTGGTGTTGGGGGGGGGAAATGGTACCACCCTAATCTCTTGTTCCCAGACAGGGGATCTTACACCCTGCACTGTTCAGGCAGCCATCACAGAATAACAATATCAGTCAACTTACCCTGCACCACAGCTCTCCTGTGTGCTTTCTTTGGCACATGGCTGGGATTCAAAACTTGAAGTCTTAAAGGACCCAGCACTGTGTGGACCCACCCCCTTCCTCTAGAGTAGAGCAAACACACTAATTCAAAGGGATACATACACCCCTATGTTTATAGTAGCATTACTTACAATAGTCAAGACATGGAAGCAGCCCAGGTGTGCATCCATTGATGGATGGATAAAGAAGATATGATATCCATCTATCTCTCTATCTATCTATAATATAGATATCTATAGATAGAGTTATGAGTCTGTTTCTTGGTTTCTTCCCCCTCCCCGTTTTATTTCTGTTGCTTATATCTATAATATAGATAGATAGATAGATAGATAGATATAGATATAGATATATAGATATATAGATATATAGATATAGATATTGATATATAGATATATATGCAATGGTGTATTATTCAGCCATAAAAAGAATGAAATCTTGCCATTTGCAATGATATGAATAGAACTATAGAGTATTATGCTAAGCAAAATCATTCAGTCAGAGAAAGACAAATGCCATGTGATTTCACTCATGTGGAATTTAAGAAAGAAAACATATAAGCAAAAGAAATGAAATGGGGAGGGGGGAAGAAACCAAGAAACAGACTCATAACTATAAAGAACAAATTGATGGTTATCAGAAGGAAGGTGGTTGGGGGGATGGCTTAAATAAGTGATGGGGATTAAGGAGGGCACTTGTGATGAGTACCAGATGATGTATAGAAGTGTTGAATCACTATATTGTACATCTGAATCTAATATAACATTGAATGTTAACTATATTAGAATTACTTTTTTAAATGAAGCCAACTTAATGATCAGTTGGTCCACTTACCCATTTTACAGAGGAGAAAACTGTGGAAAAATAACTTACCCAAGGTGATACAGGACGTTAGTGGCCCAGTCAAAACCTGATTCCCTTCTACTTCCCTCACTCACTGTTGTGTCATTATCATAGGCCATTGGATGGGGGTTACAGATTAGTAAACTGAACTTCCTCTTAAGAAGAAAACCAGACCTTTCAGAAGACTGTGACACTGTGCTGAGATGAACACTGGATGTTATATTTAAGTGATGAATAACTGGGTTCTACTCCTGAAACCAATACTACACTCTATGTTAACTAACTTGAATTTAAATAAATAAATTAAAATTAAAAATAAATAAATAAATAAATAAACCCATGGGCACAGTACCTGATGCTCACTAAGCTTGTCAAGGGCTTACAGAATTATTTAAGATTCAGAAGAAAGAATGTGTTGTTCAAAATGTTAAGGTAAAATAATGAAATTAGGATTATAAATGCTTACAAAATATAATATGTTAACTAGTCAAGTAAAACCCACCTCAACATATAAGTAAATTAAACATATGTAAATTATGTTAAATGTGGTATATAAGTAAATTAAACATATGTAAATTATATTAAATGTGGTATATGGATGCAAAAAAAAAAAGAGAAGACTGTGACACTAGAATAACACTCCATTACATTTGAAGCACACTCTTCTCTTCCCAAAGTACAGTCAAATATTTTATGTATATTATGGAGGGCACTTGTTTTGATGAGCACTGGGTATTATATATAAGTGATGAATCACTAGATTCTACTCCTGAAATCAATATTATACCATATTTTAACTATAATTTAAATAAAATTTTGAAAAAATCTTATTCAAGTAACTCTTTATGATAAAAGGTAGATTGAATCTCCATATTATCTACCCTGCCAATTCAGATCAATAAGGAGATTAAATATTATTTTCATTCCCAGCTCCTGTCTCTAAAGTGACACTAAAAGAAATGCAGTCTTTGTTGTGGATAGGAGAAAGAAAGGGTGGTCTGATTTACCTTCTGAGTCCTTCTCATAGAAAACACCATGGGGGTGGATTGTGTAAGGACGAGTGGCAAAATTCTTCAGGTGGATAAGGATGACATCTCCCACCTCAGCCTGCAACACTGGCCCCAAGAAGCCCAGCCAAGTAGGCTGGGCTATTTCATCCACATAAGAGCTATCTCTGTATTCCTTGTAGATGGTCTTCTTGTAGCTGCTCCCTATCCGGTTCTTGTCAGATTTTAAGAAGCTGGAAGCTACTCTGGGAAGAAAGAAAAGAACGATGCACAATTTTGCCACAGTCTTTAAACATCTGGAGACCTTTCTCCAGAGGGAGCTGACCAAAAAATGTCTATTTTTGTTTAAAAGAAAATGTGATTGTACTGATCAAAACACAGAAGCTTTAGGTTAGAATCTAACTGTTAGACAATGGGAAGCATTAATTCAACTACATAAAATTGAAATTAGACTATATTAAATTGCTGATATTTGACCACTTTTAAACTACAAAAAAAAGGCAAATTCACACTTCAACCTAATATATAGTAATGAAGAGACAAGCAATTACGGACTCACTCTTTTTAGGTCATCAACTCCCAATCCATATGACCTGAACTTGAGTCATCTTGCTATATATGAGAGGTCTTCTAGCATAATGGTTAAGATCACAAGCTCTGGAGCCAGATGATTCCCATACTGCCCATATTGTCACTTACAAATTTGTGGAACTTTGATAAAGTTACTTAGCTTTTTTTTTAAAGTTTATTTGTATTTAGATTGAGAGAGAGAGATAGCAAGTGGGGGAGGGACAGAAAGAGAAGAAGACAGAATCCCAAGTAGGCTCCGCACTGTCAGCACAGAGTCCAATGTAGGGCTCAAACTCATGAACCGTGACATCATGACCTGAGACAAAGTCAAGAGTTGGGCGCTTAACCAACTGAGCCATCCAGGTGCCCCAAGTTATTTAACTTCTTTATGCATATTTTTCCCATCGTAAAATGGACATAATCATGGTACCCAACTTGAACAGTCAATACTGGTGACTAAAAAATTTTAAATACATAAAGAGCTTAAGACAGTGCCTGGAAAATAGTAACAGCTTAATAAATGTTAACTATTATTTCCAAGTATTAGGAATGGAAGATAATAAAGTTATCCCTCAATGACACCTTTAATAAAAAGACTGTTACTCCAAAACTAGATGGATAGGAAGGTGGTTTTTCAAAAAAAGATAGCTGCTAGTCTTACTTTAGTTTTTCTTATAGAGTTCTAAGACATTACAATCAACTTTAGAAAACTCTGACACTTTGGGGAGACAAAGTGACTCAAGATCACAAAAGAATCTTTAATACATTTCTTTTTTTCCCCAATAGATATTTGTGGAGAATCTTCAAGCCTCTAAGATTAAGAAAGGTTAATCTCAGGAAGCCTGGGTGGCTCAGTTGGTTGAGTGTCCGACTTCGGCTCAAGTCATGATCTCACATCTTATGGGTTTGAACCCCGTGTTCGACTCTGTGCTGACAGCTCAGAGCCTGGAACCTACTTCTGATTCTGTGTTTCCCTCTCCCTCTGCCCTCCCCCACTCACACTTGGTCTCTCTCTCTCTCTCTCTCTCTCTCTCTCTCTTTCTCTCTATCACACACTCTCTGTCTCAAAAATAACCATTAAAAAAGAAAGGTTAATCTTATGGAAACTGTGAAAGGCAGAATTGTGACAAGAGTACCAATTTTGTATTCACTTTACCCAGGCTTAAATTCCAGCTCTTCCATTTACTAGCTGTGGGACTTGGGCAGGTCACTTGATCTTCCTGAATCTCAGTTTTCTCATCTATAATATGAGGATAGTCATACTCACATCCTAGAGTTTTGTGAGAATTAGGTGAGACAAAGTATGTAAATTTCTAGTATGGTGACTGTCATAGAGAAAGTGTTACATGGTGATAGCCATTACTGTTAGTTACCTGATTCTGAGGATACCATAATTTTTCAAGTTTTCACATATCTGAAATCAATATAGTTCCACTGACCTATGGTAGCATGGTTCCATCACATACATCTTAGAAATACTGTATATTTTTCACATTTTTTTCTTCTTTGAAAGCATTGTAGATAACATTTTAGAATCAAGAGAATATGGAATTACCTTTAGGACCCTAAAAATGCTGGGACACCTCAGTGTGGAAAAGCAGACTCCATATAGGATGCTGGCACCTGAGTGAACTAACCATCTTACCAGGAAACGTGCCACTGGGTGTATGGCCATGGAGATCAGGAGCTGGCTAACCACACCCTGAAAAAAGGTCTTCAAAAGGCTACCTCCTGAGCTCAGTGGTGCCCCCCCCCCACTCCAGCTATAATTGCACAAATGATTAAACATACGTATCATTGTCCAGAGGCTGGTTCATGATGACATTCCTTCCCTTGGGAGCATAGTTCCACTGCACATCCAGGATGCCCAAGTAGTAGACTCGAGTGGCCCCATCAGTCAGTCGGGGCCACAAAGGTTGCAGAAACAACAGAGCCCAGAAGAGATGGCCTGGTTTCATGGCCCACATAACTCTGGGAAACAGGCAAATGAATAGCTGCTGGTATGAAAGAAAGAAAGAAGAAAGAAAGAAAGAAGAAAGAAAGAAAGAAAACAAAAGGGCTTTGTGTGTGTCTGGAAAACTAAAAAGGCAAGAGCCTCAGGCAAGTGCCTGAGAAAGCAAAAACCAATTAGCCCAGAATCTCTCTCTCTCTTACCTGATCCCTTTCAGTTCAAGAAACATTCAATAATATCTGTATATTGGACTTTGGAGAGCAAAGTTAAAAGGTCACTTATAGTGATAATTATGTATCACTTCTTTCAGATTAGAAATCTGGATAGACTTCCTTCAAAAGTATAAAAGTAAGAATGTACTCTGGCCCAAGAATCAGGAAACAGGCACTAGAAACCTGATTTGGGCACTTACTCACTTATTACCTAAGTCAAGTCACCAATTCTTCCTCTGCTTCTTTTTTCATTGTTGTCACTTCCCATCCTCTTTGAATTGTGTTTAAAAACAAATGATAATTAAATGTCCATGAACACTAGAGTGAATAAATTGTATTTTATTCATACAATGGAATTCTATATAGCAATGATAATTAACCCACTACAACCTTACATAAAAATATGGATGTCTCTCGCAAATGTAATGTTACAGAAAGAAACAAGACACCAGAAACCAGAGAAAAAGGTACATTCTATATGAATTAATTTCTGTGAAGCACAAAATCAGACAAAACTAATCTATGTTGTTTGAAGTCAGGATAATGTTTACCCATTAGGAAGGGAAAAGTGACTAAGAAAAGAAGAGGATAAAAGCTTCTAAGTAATGTTATGTATCTTGATCTACACATACTGGTTACATGCGTGTATTCAGTTTGTGAAAATATATTGAGCTATAAACTTGGAAAATATATTGAGCTATAAATTTAGCATTTGTGCACTTTTCTGCATATATGTTATACTTCAAAGAAGTGAAAAATGAAACAAAACAAGTGAGAATATGTGAAGGAAATATTAACTTCTCAGATGAAATGTTCTCTGCTATGCACAAACCCTTTTTATTGGACCAATCCTGAGTCAGAGTGAGAACAAAAACCTCTAGGCTTTCATTCTAGGTTTTCATAGTACATCAGCCAAGATGTTAGACTTGTGGGGGGGGGGATGAAACATTCAGTCATACCATACACAGCTACAGTCAAACTCAGAAACGCAGACAATAATATAAATACACATAAATAAGCTTATGCAATCTTATCTAAAAGCAGAAATGCACGCACTTGCATCCACACATAAAACCACACTGTCACACAGAGCCTTTGTACTTTAATAATAATAATAATAAATTGATATTTATTGAGTGTGCATAATAAGCCAGACACTATTCCATGTGTTTTATGTAGATTAAATCTTTTTTTAAATTGTTTTAAGTTTATTTTTTTAAACTTTTTTTTAACGTTTATTTATTTTTGAGACAGAGAGAGACAGAGCATGAAAGGGGGAGGGCCAGAGAGAGGGAGACACAGAATCTGAAACAGGCTCCAGGCTCTGAGCTGTCAGCACAGAGCCCGACACGGGGCTCGAACTCACGGACCGCGAGATCATGACCTGAGCCGAAGTCGGCCGCTTAACTGACTGAGCCACCCAGGGGCCCCAAAGTTTATTTATTTTTGACAGAGACAGAGTGTGAGCATGAGCTGGGGAGGGGCAGAGAGAGAGGAAGACACAGAATCCGAAGCAGGCTCCAGGCTCCAAGCCAGGCTCCAGAGCCCAAAGCAGGGATCGAACTCACAAACCGCTAGATCATGACCTGGGACGAAGTCGGATGCTTAACTGACTGAGCCACCTAGGCAGCCCATGTAGATTAAATCTTTTAATCCTCACAACCGCACTATGAAACATATGCCATTATTATCTCTACATTATGGAGGAAAAAACTACAGAATAGAAGTGTAAAGTAATTTGAACAAGGTCACCTCATTAACAATCAGTTGAGTTGGGTTGTTAGCCCAGAAATTATGATTCCATTGTCTATATTCTTAATCACCTTACTATACCACTTTCCACAAAATATACTTGCACACTCACATACATATATACACAGAGAACATGAATATGCCATATCCATAGCCATATCTGGGAAAACCCTGTACATTCTGAAACATGCAATCACATGTAGTTATAATCACTTCTAGAAACAGACATGCATACTCATATTGGAAGGGAGACACTGAATTGATATCATTTATGATTATCATAATAATTATGGAAACTGCCATTTATTGAGAAGTTACTATATACTAAACACCATGTTCAGTGGTTTATATAAATTATTTCACTAAATCCTAGTCCTACACTCATGAGATAGGGACTGTTAATCAAAAAGAGAAAATAAAAAATATGCACAGACTCACATATGGATAGGAAATTCCCAGATATTTATTCTGGCTAGGCCTAGATATTTACCTTGATTAATAAACAGAACAATAGACTTGCCTACAAAATCTCAGGCCCTTCCCCACACAGCAGTGGCCAAAGTGTTTATCCCCAGTCTCCATATGTGATTTGGCAGAACGACCTTGATATAGAGGAGGACCTGTTCCTGGATTTTTCTTTCCAAAACCTAGGCCTCCCACTGACCAGTTGGGTAGCCTTTGGTAATATTTAACCATGCTAAACTTTTTTTCCTTACCTATGAAATACATATAATAATATCAACCTTGGAGAAGTAAATTTGAAAACTTACACAAAAAGGCCTCAGTACAATTAGAGTTTGGAACATAACAGAAAGTAACTGCTTGTTTTCTTCTCCTTCTCTCCCCTGGCTATAGTTTTCATTTGTTTGTTTGTTTGTTTGTTTTATTAATCTGCACTGTCCCCACACACCATATGTTCTATATTTCTACTCTAAGGCGAATCTAAATCCTAACTTCCCCAGAAGGCCCTTTGTAGGCTCTCTATACCAGTGTCCTCTGAAAGACTACTTACTCTCTATTACACCCAATTACATTAAGTCAGACTTTGTATTTTTGTTACCCTTCGGTGAGCTGCCTCATGAACTGTTTTTATTTCCCAAATTTGACTATAAACTCTCTGGAGGTGGACATCATGTCTTAGAAGTCTTTGTGTATCTTTTGCCAAAAATGGTGATGGGGGCTCTGCAGGTATACCATAAACAGCTACTACTAGAGTGTCATAAAGTGACACAAACATACATTTTTCCACTAGTTGACACTAGTTCAAGTTTGCCACTGATTTAAAGAGTGACTTTACACAAGTTACATCACCTTAGTGAGCCTGAGTTTCCCTATCTATAAAATAATAGAGCTGCATTATATAGTTACTACCTTTGTGGGGTCAGAATATTTGAGAATATAATGAAATGCAAATTGCAGAATTACAAAAAATATTTTACATAAAGAGCTCTCAAAAAGTCCTTTTAAGCTCTCACACTCTGCCAATACTCACATTCACTAATGAAACACAGGTGCATTTACATGTGTCTACACATAGTACCACATATGGTCACACAAATTCCTTGGAACACTCAACAGGAAGGGAGTGTCTTAATTCAACAAAAGTCTGGATATAACATAGACCTTGTGTAAGCAAAGATGCCAGCAAAGCTGTTGTGCCTTAAACTCACTTAACTAGAGAGAAAACTGCCCCAGGTAAGAGTTTCACCATTAGAGAAGTACATAATAAATGTGAAAACATTCTATAAATAAACCAGTACAGATCTTCAGCATACAATGAACAAGCATTAAAAAGTGGTGACTAATGACCAGAAGAGCTAGATAATAAATCCTGGGAGAAAAATGCTACCTAGCATTTGCCTAGCACTTCCCACTATACAGCATGGTTTTTATATCTGCCATCTTGTTAATTCTAAACTTTTGTGAGATAAGGATTGTCTTCCCCATTTTTCATCCAGTGCACAGGGTTTGAAATCAGACTACCTAAACAAAATCCTGACTCCACTTTTCCAAGCTCTGTGATTTTATAAACTGCTTCATTTCTCTAGACATAGTGTTTTCATCTTTGAAATTAAATTAATACTATTAGTTACATCTCAGAGTAGCTTTGAGTATTAAATAAATTAAAATCTGTAAGTTAATATGACACAAATAAGTGATCAAGTTGCCCAAGTCAGTAATCAAAAAGTATTAATAGCTATTATTATTACAAATGGGAAACAGGTTTAGAAATGAAACTTGACAGGATCACGAAGCTTTAACATTTTATAGATAACTACAACATGTACACACTCATAAGTTCTGATACACAGTAACACATACTAAGCATACATGTACATGTATATGTATATGGCTGAGATTAGTCTGTTTGGAAGCAATATGATATAATGAAAAAAAATCAAAACTTTTGAGTCAGATAAACTCAGGTTTGAGTACTGTTTTCAGTTGTGTTTGAATGAGATAGCATTGAGTACTTAATAAGCACCTGATAAATATTAGTTTTCTTAGTTTTTAACACACTGGCTAGTCCTCTTTTTCTTCCCAAAACTGCATTTGTTGTTGCTACTGTTGTTGTCATTTTTAATTTGTTTTTACAATACAGTATAAGAGTAGAAGAAAGGGAAAAACCCATAAAACTCCTTAAGGATCATTTGAGTATTTAATGGTAAAACTGAAAGTTTTCATATTCTAGAAAAAAAAGGGTTATACTTCCGGAATCATCATGTATTAGTTGTGATATTGAGCAAGCACCTAATATCCTGAGCTATAAGTGGAGGTGATCTGTTAAATGGAAATAATCTCTCCTTTGGGCTCCTCAAAAGTTTGCTATGAAAATCTGGTGAGGTAAAGGATGTAAAACCCTATGTAAACTTTTCACTTGGGCAGGGCTATTTTCTCTCAGCTGAGTCCACAGGAGGAAGTCTTAAAGAAAGGCTAGACTGAGGATGGAAAATAAGAGGGAAAGGTGAAAAAAAAAAAAAAGAAATGAAATAGGCAAGGTGAGCAAGAGTTGTGGATGAAAAGAAAAGAAAAGAAATAAATAAAATCAAAAGAAAGAAAAGAAAACAAGAATGAAGAGATGACCAAAGGAGGAGAGGGGGAAATAGAGAGAGAGAGATGGAGAAAGAGAGAAAGAGAAAGGGTGAATGAATTTTTGGGCTACTTGGAATTAGATATAGTTTAACTAATATACACTTGAAAATAGCCTTAGGGGGAAGGTCAGCTAGCAGTAGGTCAAGCCTCTCTTTCCTTTACCTTATCTTCCTGTCATCTCAGTATCATGTGGGCCTGATCCCCATTACCCAGGACAAATTGTGTTGTTTTCCCTAGAATTTGCAAGCTTTTCCTTCAACAAAACAATGCTCTTTTCTCTCCCTCCATCTTTCTCTCTGCATTGGGCTACACTGGGCTGGACAGGTTTATTTTAGAGTGAAAGGATCACTCAAGGGAGCAAAGGAATTCTTAGCTACTCTTGGCCCCCTGTCTTAATCTCAGCAGCCTTCCTAACAGAACCCTCTGTCAAGACTGACCTTTTGGTTCTCTGTTTTTTAAAGGTTTAATGCTCTTTCTTCACTCTGTAACTCAAAACAAAACAAATGAGCAAAGGGGGGGGGGAAGCGAGAGAGGGAGAGAGAGAGAGAGAGAGAGAGAGAGAGAGAGACGAGCCAAGAAACAGACTGTTAACTGTAAAAAATGAACTGATGTTTTCCAGAGTTGGTGGGGGTGGGGGGATGAGTGAAATAGGAGATGGGGACTAAGGAGTTCACTTGTGATAAGCACCAGGTGTTATATAGAAGTGTTGAATCACTAAATTGTACACCTGAAACTAATATTACGCTGTATATTAACTAACTGGAATTTGAATAAAAAGTAAAAAACAAAAATAGATTCCGTATAGGGATTTTCTCACCTTCAATAGGCATAGGCCTTTCTTTTCTGGGACGGAAAATGGAGAGCCCCAGGAGGATCCAGATAGTACAAATACAATTTGTATTATTGTTTAATCATTATTACTGTATCCTAGTATGCTGGAGGTAGGAAAATTGAGGCCCAAAAAGGAAGGGACTCACCTAAAGTCCTCAGAACTAGTACTAGAACCTAAGAGTCCTAATACCTCAGCCTGGCAATAATTTCTGGCATATCACCTTTATATCATTCCTGGGACAATATGATTCCACTACATACTTGCATTTGTAGTAATAAGACTGCTTTATTTCTTCATACTCCAATTGTGGTATCATAGAAGCAAACTAATTTGAAATCAGAAGACCTAGAATCAAATTCTTCCTCTTGCCTGTAATAGCTATGTGATCTTTCAACAAATCACTTTTACCTCCCTGAGCCTCAGTTTTCTCATCCAAAAATAGCAATATTTATCTTACAGGAGTATTTTGAAATTAAAATAAATAGATAGATTTCAGACCCTAGCAAAGGGCTTGGAATACAATAGATGCTCTGTAAAACGACTGAATGCATTATAGATTCATACATCCATAAAGACTTTTAGAAACCATCTTATTTCAGGGGCGCCTGGGTGGCGCAGTCGGTTAAGCGTCCGACTTCAGCCAGGTCACGATCTCGCGGTCCGTGAGTTCGAGCCCCGCGTCGGGCTCTGGGCTGATGGCTCAGAGCCTGGAGCCTGTTTCCGATTCTGTGTCTCCCTCTCTCTCTGCCCCTCCCCCGTTCATGCTCTGTCTCTCTCTGTCCCAAAAATAAATAAAGGTTGAAAAAGAAAAGAAACCATCTTATTTCAACCCCAGAGAGGTGAAGGGATTTGCTCAAAGTCAACCAGCCAGTTACTGCCAAAGCCAGAATTTGAAAACATGTTTTCTAAAATATTTCTACTATTTAGACATTATGTATGAGAAATAATTTAGATTTTAAGCTGATAGTTTGGTTCAGCTATCGTTTATTGGCTTAGTCTATGCCAATCTGGATCTCAAAACACGAAACCAAGTGGTTGTTTCAAGCATTTGAGATTCTCACTTTAGTCTTCAGATCCATCACATCAATAAACTCCTCAATTTGTGAGACAGAGGACTAGCACATTATTTCAACAAGAAAATTAACTACTCTCTACAACTCTATAACCATTCCTGAAGCAGTTAAGCCAGGGTGGTCCTGGTCATTTTGGCCAAAGGAATGAAAGGAGCCTATTGTTCACTTTAACTTTCCTGCACACCTAGCCAAGCTTCCTCCAACTTCTCTGCCACTGACTTTCTCTCCCAGTGGCCAAAAATTCCCCTAAATCCAGCCACATAAAGGTTTTACAAAGAAAAGAAGGTGAGGTAGGGTTTGGAAAGGGAAGAAAGAAAGCTTACCTTTGCTAGAGTAAATCCTTCCATATTCATGTCAGCAGCCTAGTGATGCTGCACTGCAGACCCCAGCGAGAGACAGCCAGCCCTGTTCAGTCAGTATCCTGGGTTACAGAGCCTTTCTCATAAATTAAGTCCAATATTCCAATTTGGCTGGTGTTACTGGGGTGGGGTGAATGGACGAGGGGGCAGTGCTGGGTGCCTTATATTGGAATGTCTTGTTTATCCTGGTTTGGTACAAAACACTAGATGGTTCTTTGACCATATATGGGTGTTTTCCAAATCCTGGTTAGGATCTCAGGAGGAATCACAGGGGGTGGGCTTCATTTTTGTTATTGAAGCTTGGTAGTTGGTCTTTTGCTGAAAAGGGGAGGAGAATGCACTGCCAGTTGCCCATTCAAAGCTCACAGATTCCAGCAGCTCTATTTCAGAAATATTATTAAATGTGGGAAGGGGCCCCGCCACCGCCAAATTTTTTCCTTCTTGCTGTGAAGCACAGTTATCAGCCATGTCTGTTATTCTGAGGTGATCATTGCTTGGTAATTAATAGAGAAAAATGAATCTAGTAATAAAAGAGCTTCCTACATGTCAGGCCCTAAGCTAACCATTTTACATGCATTCTTTAAGTCTCATGATTATCCTGTGAAAAGGCTGCTCTTATTCTTATTTTACAATTGAATAAAACCAGTCTTTGAGAAGGAAGGTAGCTTGTTCAAGGTCACACAGTTAGGAAGTAGAAGTTGAGTTGGGGATTTTACTGCGTATGTCTAGACTTTTAGCTGCCACACTACCACACTGTGCTGCTAAGGGGAGAAACAGAGGACATTTTTGAGTTAGGAAAAGTGACTTCAAAATTATGTGCCTGCTGTCCACCAGTTACTGCTAGGTTTTTTTTTTTAATGTACATTAGTTCTACCTCTGCAATTTCTAGTGAAAACCCAGGACTATATTACCAACATTTTTCCATCAAGGAGACCAGATGTAGCTTGAAAATAGGTCAACATCCTAAAATCTGAGAAGACCCAGAATAACTGGAAATATTAAATTAAAAAAAAAATAAAAAAAAAGCAAATGGGCCCTAAAATTTCTAAGTGAAACTGGAGTTTGGATTTAAAAAACAAACAAAGGCTATCCTTGTCCCTGCTGGAAAGAGAGAGTAGTGGAAAGTGATTAGCCCCAGTCAAGTGCCCTAGGTTCCAGCCCTGGTTTGCTCTGGCAGTAATCAGCCATTTGGCCTTGGCCCAGGCTCTAATTTTCTCCAGGCTACAGTTTCTCCATTTGCATAATAAAGGCATAGAACTATATACAGACTCTCCCAGCTCTATAAACTTACATATCTGGGATTCCATGAAGACAGCATATTATTTATATTAACAGTAGAAGAAAAAGAGATTTCAAAAATGCAAAGTATAAGGAAAGAATGGGTACTGAGTAATTTGTGGAGAAAAGGCAGATAATTTCATGCCTCTTTGGAAAGGACTGCATCTACCCAACAGAACAAGGTATAAGAAGGAGATAGGTATGATGGTGATTCCACCACTTAGTATCCTTACTTTGTGATGAGAGATCTTGGCTAGAAGCAGATGCTGTTCTCCAGGCAGGCTTGACACATCTTTCTCTCCTGGATTCAAAGTGTCTGGAGCAGGGTCCAGGGAGGAGGACTTTCAAAGACTGAACTGGTGGGGCAAAGTCTGGCTCATAAACCAGTGGAGGTGCTTAAGAGTGCCTAGACACTTGGGAGCTGCCCTCACAGACTGCACCCCAGGCTTAACCAAGTAGAAGCAACTGACGGGGAGAAGGGTGGAGTCGCAAGCTACAGTTCCCTGAGAAATACTTAGTGATCAAAGGAAGCTGGATCAGGCTACAGCAGCCCTTGGAGTTATCTGCCTCTTTCCCTACCTGGCACGGATGCAGACCTTGGAGTTAAAGGGGAAGGTGGGGATCAAACCCATTAAGCTGAGATCCAAGTCCAGGCTCTAAGGCATTTATGACAGGGAGTGGAAGGGATAAGGCCTCTGTTGTGACTCATAAAAGACAACAAGAAAGAGGTCATATAGACACACTTAAGCCAACACAATGAAGGCTGCAGGAGGCAGAGAGGCTAGGTTTCTGAGCTTGTTTTATTCATTCAGCAATTTACTGCAGGGCACACAATGCCTACCTCTTCTACAAATCCTAGGCGTATTTCTGGTGTTTTTCCTCAGGAGACACCTAAAAAATGCTTAACTTGATACCTATAGAATAGAGGTTTTTAAAGTATTTCAGTAAAAGGACAGTTAATAAATATTTTATTTGGAGAACATATAGCATCTCTCTGTCATAAGTATTAAAACAGGCTATTGCAGCACATTGGATATATCTATGAACCAATAAAAGTTAATTTCATAAACAAGAAGCAGGACAGATTTGGCCCACAAGCTGTAGTTTGAATACCCCCACTACAGCCTGCTTTGAAATATAAACACTTGCAACATGGCAACTTATTAAGAGCACAGAA
The DNA here is from genome assembly GCF_014898765.1 of Herpailurus yagouaroundi. NCBI lineage: Eukaryota > Metazoa > Chordata > Mammalia > Carnivora > Felidae > Herpailurus > Herpailurus yagouaroundi. The sequence goes on along the minus strand of NW_024420004.1, from coordinate 62,374 downwards.
ACTAGAATCAAACAATCTGGATTGAAATCTCAACTCTACAACTTCCTGAGCCTGTGACCTTGGAAAAGTCATTAAATCCTTCTAAACCTCAGTTTTACCTCTGTAAAATTGAGTATAATAATAGTACATATTTTATAAGGCTTTTATGAAAACTGAAATAAAATTATACACAGTATATTTAGCACAGTATCTGGCAAAAAAAATTCCAAAAAAAAGTTATCACTCCAAATTTTTCAACAAAGAAATTAATCTAAATTCTTCTTAGAAAACAAGTTGTACTAATTCATGGTAAAAATAAAAAAAGAATATTTTGGAGTGCCTGGGTGGCTCAGTCGGTTGGGCTTCTGACTTCAGCTCAGGTCAGCTCAGGTCATGGTCTTGTGGTTTGTGAGTTCGAGCCCCACATCAGGGTTCTGTGGTGACATCTAAGAGCCTAGAACCTTCTTCAGATTCTGTGTCTCCCCCTCTCTCTGACCCTCCCATGCTCATGCTCTGTCTCTCTCCGTAATTAAAAAAAAAAGAATATTTCATGAATGCTGGTTTTAAGTTTTAGTTATTTTACTAAAGAAAACACAGGTAATCTTGGATACATGATTTTGCCTTTATGGGACTGAGTACTTCACCTGTAAAATGAAGAAGGTGGTCTAGATTTGTCATTTTTCAAAATTATTTTTGACAGCAAAACTATTGACCCAAACAGAATCTTACAGTAAATGCCCACTACCTATGGAAGATGAAAGTGTAGCTTTTCTGGTAAGGCTAGGAAAAGAAAAAAATTGGTCAGGGCTAAGGGTACCTAGGGACTTTCTCACTTGTATGGCTGCCCACCCAGGCAATGTGCTTAACCCTGGAGCACCAGCAAGGAATCTTGATAGCTTTAAAAGAACATTTGAGAAACACAAGACCAGAATGTACTTAAAAGTCCCTTAAGTCTCAAAACAAAAAGGCACCCTGCTGAATGGGAGAAAATATTTATAAATGATATATCCAATAAGAGATTAATATCCAAAACATATAAAGAATTTATACAACTCAAAACCAAAACCCCCAAAAAACCAAATAATATGATTTAAAAATGGGCAGAGGGCCTGAAGAGGTCCTTAAAAAAAAAAAAAGTTAAAAATAGTCTCTTAAATACAGAGAACAAACTGGTGGCTGCCAGAGGGGAGGTGGTTGAAGGGAGGGATGAAATAGATAAAGGAGATCAAGAGTACACTTACCTTTATGAGCACTGAGCAATGTTTAGAATTGTTGAGTCATTACAGTAAATACCTGAAAGTAATATAACACTGTATGTTAATTATACTTCAATAACAAAAAACAAAAAGAAAAAAAAAGAAAGGAAGAAAGAAAAAGTCCTTTAACTTTCAAATACTTTCACTAACCCATCCATTTATCAATTCACCTAATTGATATTTCCAAGTTAACTTTGTATAGATAATCACAAGGCATGGCCCTAGGATGGTTAGATGAGAGGTTCACAGGGTAGCTCACTATCTAATATGAGAAGCATGGTGTTTGAAGTTAGGACTAGCGATTGTATCCTACATGGTTTCTTCTGAACTATGTTACTTAACCTTTCTGAGCCACTGTTTCCTCATCTGTAAAATAGAAACAATAAAACATTCATGACTGAGGGCACCTGGGTGGCTCAGTCCGTTGAGCCTCCAACTCTTGATTTAGGCTCAGGTCATGACCTCAGTCATGAGATCAGGCACTGCATCAGGCAGTGTGGAGCCTGCTTAAGATTCTCTCTCTCCTTCTTTCCCTGCCTCTCTTTCTCTCTCTCTCTCTGTCTCATAAATAAATAAATAAATAAATAAATAAATCTCCATGAGTGTAACATTGTGAGGATTAAATAAGCTTGCATTTGCATGAACCATTAGCACACTGCTCAACACATTAAGGACCTTCAATAAATGTTTTATTTTTCCTTTCCATCCTTCTTACAGTGAAATTTAGCGACAGCATAAGGTACTTGGTGAAAATAAAAGCCATGGGCAGGGTTGCCTAGGTGGCTTAGTGGGTTAAATGTCGGACTCTTGGCTCAGATCATGATCTTGCGGTTCATAAATTACAGCCCCACATCAGGCTCTCTGCGATCAGCACAGAGTCCACTTCAGATACTGTCCCCCCTCTGTCTCTACCCCTCTTCACCTCTCATAAATACATAAACAGAAACAAAAAGCCATGGGCAGTGTTCCAGCATAGCCAGTCTGTCTGCTTTATCACAGGGTCATTTGATTTAGCTTACCCTTAACAGTTCTAAAAGAAAGAAGAAAGAAAGAAAGAAAGAAAGAAAGAAAGAAAGAAAGAAAGACCTATGGAAAAAAGTGGAGAGGTTCAGGGATGAAAAGGTTTTCCCCTAGAGACCACACCTCTGAAGCCACCACACTCCCTTTACATTCCCCACCACCACTTCAGACCAGCAGGCTCCATCATGCTTTGAAAGTATTCATCTACACTGCTGCAATGTGTAACTGTCCTGGGCTCTCTCAGGAAACACTAGTTCTTGAATTCTATTTGCCGCTTTCTTCAGCCCTCCAAAGCAATGGGTCTCACCCTTAAGTATGCACCAGAATTCCTTGGAGGATTTGTTAAGGCAATGAGTGTCTGCTTCAGTAAATCTGTGGTGAGGCCTGATAATCTGCATTTTCAACAGGTTGCCAGGTGATGCTGATGCTGCTGGACTGAGGACCACACTTTGAGAACCACTGCTCAAATCTCAGTTGCTTTGAAACTCACCCCCTGCTGGCTAACTTGAAAATGCAGACTGATTCTTGGATTCTTGACACCCCTAGTCTTCAGATATCTATGTCCCAAGACCAAAGGTATATTTCCTTCAGCCTCCTGGTACTTTATTCATGTACACACTCCCTGAGCATCCTCCTAACACTTATTTACCCACTCCTTTGTCCCAGACCCTTCCTACCTGTCTTGGCAAACCTCTCTTTCCCCATCATGCTCAGTTAATACGTCTTGTTTTTTGGCTGCCTTCCTTGAACAGCTCTATGAATGGCATTAGCTCCTACTTTACTCTTCTTTACATTATGTGGCTTCCTGATTGTGGGTTTTGGGCATGGACAATTCTGGTTTGAATCCTGTTTCTGCCTCTTCCTGAAGTGTGTGATCTTGGGGAAGTTGCTTGAATTCTCTGAGCCTTAATCTGTCACCTGCAAAATCAGGTTGTGAAAACAAAATGGAAGAATGTCTATAAAAGGGCCTAGTACATAATAGTTGACCAATTAATGGTACTCTCTTTCTTTACCCCCTCTACTTTCCTTCCACCTGCCTATCTTCCCCCACCCCCCAGTAAGAAACTGGCAGTAAATAAGAATTAGACAATGCAGGAGTAAAGTCTTTCATTAGTATTAAAGAACATGGTAAATGAGAGAGGGAGGCCTATACAAAGTGATATATCACTTAAGAGAAAGGAGAGATAATTTCCAATGGGTGGGCATCAGGATAAGCTTCAGGAAGATGATAGCATCTTCCCTCCCACTCCCATTTCTCCAGCTAAAAAGCTGAATGTCATCCAAGATTCCTAGTTTTTGTCTCACTCTCCACATGCATTCCATTGACAAATGCTGTCATATCAGTATTCTAAATGTCTTTTGAATACACCTACTTCTCTGTTTCTCCACTACCATAGCCTTGGTCTGAGCCATACTCATCTCTTAACAGGATCATTATAATAACCACCTTGCTGTGATTTTTGCCTTAATTTCTGTCCCACATATTCTGCTCTTCAAATAACAGCCAAAACTACTTTTCCCAAACCACAAAGGTGATTTTTTTAACGTTTATTTTTTATTTTTTTTATTTTTTGGACAGAGAGAGACAGAGCATGAACGGGGGAGGGGCAGAGAGAGAGGGAGACACAGAATCGGAAACAGGCTCCAGGCTTCGAGCCATCAGCCCAGAGCATGATGCGGGGCTCGAACTCACGGACCACGAGATCGTGACCTGGCTGAAGTCGGACGCTTAACCGACTGCGCCACCCAGGCGCCCCACAAAGGTGATTTTTACTTAATACCTTACTTAACACCCTCCAGCAGCGTTTGCTGTATTGACTGAAATCAGAGTAATACAGAGTTTAGCAGGGCCCCTGAGTAAGGAAGACATTCAAACTGGTAAAATGTGTTGAATATATGTATGTGTGAATGCATATATGGAAATATCTCCAAGATATATCATTAAGTAAAAGGCAAGGCACAAAAGAGTGAACATCTTGCATTTGCTTTATAGATACACACATGCACACACATACATCCACACACATCTATGTACGTATGTGTGTGTGTGTGTGTGTGTGTGTGTGTACACACACACAGATGGTAGGGTAAGGATTTTTTTTCTGATAGTCATAAAAATATGTTTTTTTTTTAACAGTGGTTTCCTTTAGGGAGAGTGATCTGGTTGGGAAAGAGTGATTTGCATTTTTCATTTTGAAATTTAATGTTTAAAGTTTAAATTTCAAAACTTCATATATTAATTTTTTTAATTATGGAAAGTGAATATAAACTCACTTTTGTTTCTTTTTGTGTGTGTTTCTATGCATGAAAAAGAAAGTTATAACTGTATTTTAAGAAAACTAATGACTTCATTTTCACTAGGACAAAAGCCAAAATCTTTAACAAGGACTACATGGCCCTTTGTGATGTGCACCTTACTAATCTTTCTCGCTCACTGTTTGACCTTCCTCACCTCATGTACTATGATCCACCCATGCCAGAATTATATCAGTTTCCCATTTTTCCAAGGTACTGTGTGCTTTCTCTTACCTCTAGATCTTATGTGTTGTTCTATTTGGCTCCAACATGCTTCACCTTATTTACTCTCTAACTTATCTTTTGGGTCTCTTTTTAAAATTCCCTTCCTTCCAGAGTTTTTTCCTGACTTCCCGTGTTTCTCTTTTAGATGACATTGCCATATACTCCTAATACACCCTGTATATTAAACAATTTATTAAAATTTCTTGTTTAACTGCCTGTCTTTAAAGCTTATAATGGTAGCTCTGTGAGACCAGAGATAACCTCGTTCATGCTTCCAATTATAGCCTCAGAGCCTAGCATAGCATTTGATACAGACTTGATGCTCAATATGCTTGATGAATGAAATACGTGAATGATGAATAAAAAAGATAGCCTTGAGCCGGGCTTCATGGTGAGCAAAATCCTACCATAAAATGGCTGCATTTGTAAACTTCATTTTTAGGAAAATGACAGGTGGGACTTTTCCAACTTCGAGGTTGACTCAGTTGTACCTGATATTTTCACTACTTGATCAACCAGCTTGTTCCCCAAATATGTGTTGTATGTCAATGCTGGTCCCTCTGCTATTCTAATTTATCCATTATAACACTGTCACAACTTTGTTCTTCTAAGCATCTGACCCCTAAATTCTCCTGGGGTATCTTGGATTACAAATATAGTGATCAAAAGGAGACTTCAGAAGACATGGGGAGGTGTTTGCTTCCAGATTAGGTTGCCTCACACTGCTCTTAAAGGATCTTTGGGGCACCTGGTTGTGGCCTAGTTGGTTAAACGTCCAACTTTGGCTCATGTCATGATCTCAGGGTCTATGAGTTCGAGCCCCGCATCAGGCTTGGTGCTGACAGCTTAGAACCTAGACCCTGTTTCAGATTCTGTGCCTCCCTGTCTCTCTGTCCCTCCCCCATTTGCACTCTGTCTCTCTCTCTCTCTCTCAAAGATAAACATTAAAAAATTAAAGAAAAAAGCCACATTTACCTATTTTATATTCTTGGTTAAGCAGACGTGTAGATTTTCATTCAAAGAAAAAAATATTAGTAAAATAAACCTGAAATTGTAAATAAAGTATTCTTTCCAAATGGCTACACAAACTCTACTTGGATGCTTCCAATAACTGAAGGCTCACAATCTCCCAAGAAAACTCATTCAACTTCTGTATTACTTTTCATTATATTAAATAGCCAAACATCTGTCATCTTCTACCTTCTGTTCATTGCATTGTTTTTCTATTGAATTGAGGACTCCTGAGAAAAATTCTAGTCAATGCCATATCATCATTTTTTAACAGCAAAAGAACCCATTCTCTTGTGGAGAGTGTTTATCCTCTTGGGTACCTACAATTCAATGCTTGCTCCCAGATCCCATCTTGTCTTTGGTCTCATGCCGATACTTTCTTCATATTGTGGTAGAAGATTACATGATGTTATCTGCCCCTCCTAATCTTTCTAGTTCACTGCTTATCCTTCCTTCTTTGTCCACCGTCTTCTCACTTGTAAAATTATATTTTCTTATTAGCTGATCTTTGAGGTATCTTCAATATTCCTCACTCTATATTTCTATCATTAAGGCTTTTGGATTAGTGTCTACCAGTATACAGAAAGCATGTGCAGGTGTCTGAAAACAAGTTATAGGGCAGCTGAATTTGCATGAATTACTTTATGACAAGTTAACCATTTGGAAAAAATAACTGTGTGAAGTTTTGAAATCTAAATCTCTATTTAGATGAGAAGAAAACACAGGCATTCTCAGGATTCAACTGTTGCTTCAGGAAAGGTGAATACAATAGAAACTCAGGGTATAGCCCAGGCTGTGGTAGACTGCTCCCTTATCAGCCTTACCTTCCAAACAAATTGATCTACTTCTTTGGCTATTTGTTATTCTGTTACAGTGGAAAAGACACTAGTTTGAGGGAATGAAGTAGATAGAATAATGCCTTACTCAAAGATGTACATGTCCTAATCCCCAGAATTTGTGAATATGTTAAATTATATGACAAAGAGGAATTAAGTTTGCAGATAGAATTAAGGTTGCTAATCATCTGACTTTAAAATAAGATTATCTTGTATTATCTATGTGGGCCTAATATTATCGCAACAGTGCTTTAAATTGGAGGAGGAAGACAGAGGAGAATTCCAGGGTGACAAAGTGTGAGAAAGACTCCACTCACTGCTGTTGGGTTGGAAGATAGAGACAAGGAGCCATGACCCAGGAAATCCAGGTCATAAAAAGTTGGAAAAGGCAACTAAATAGATTATCTTGTAGAGCCTCCAGAAGAAATGTAACCCTGTTGACATCTTCATTTTGGCTCAGTGAGTCCTATCTTAGACTTATAACCTGTTAGAATTGTAAAATAACAAATATGTGTTGTCTTAAGCTAATCTGTTACAATTGCAGTAGAAAACTAATAGAGGGATAAATAGGCTTAACTTTTTAAGTCCTGCTATTGCCGCATACTAGCTGTGTAATACCAGGAAGATTTCTTTACCTCTCTAAGATTTAGAGTTCTCATCTTTATTTTTTTAACTTTTTTAATGCTTATTTATTTTTGAGAGAGAGACAGAGTGTGAGTGGGGGAGGAGCGGAGAGAGAGGGAGACACTGAATCCGAAGCAGGCTCCAGACTCTGAGCTGCCAGCGCAGAGTCCGATGCGGGGCTCAAACTCATGAACCATGAGATCATGACCTGAGCTGAAGTCGGACACCTACCGACTGAACTACCCAGACGCCCCAAGAGTTCTCACCTTCAAAATGAGGAAAAAACACCTTGTTGGCTAATGTCACATGTAGATTTGGAGATCAAATAAAGTAAAAGTGCCATATAAAATAGGTGGAATAGTTCTCCACAATAAAAATAACATGAGAGAAATGGAACTAGGAGCAATATACCAGGCAAAATATCTCCCACATATATAACAACATGTAGAAATAATACATTAATACCCATGAAAATATGTGTATAGATGGCAAAGTAAATAAATAAAAAAGAAAACCCAAATGAAAAATAAACACAAGAAAAGATAATCTCACCAGTAATCAGGGAAATGAAAACTGAAAATCAAAGTAACAAATGATATAATTTCTCACCAACCAACTATTCGTTAACATTCTTCAAGCATTTCAAAAATTGATAAAAGTGCATGCAAATGTGTGCAAAAACAAGTTCTCTCATACTGTAATGTAAACTGTATATTGAAACGTCCTTCAAGAGTAGTTTGTTGGGATGCCTGGGTGGCTCAGTTGGTTAACCTTCCCATTTTTGGCTTAGGTCATGATCTCCCATTTTGTGAGTTTGAACCCCTCATATGGCTCTCTTCTGTCAGTGCAGAGCCCACTTCAGATCCCCCCCCTCTCAAAAATAAACATTAAAAACAGTAGTTTGTTAATATCTGCTAATATTTAAAATGAATATACCATATGTTTTCACTTTTATGTGGATCCTGAGAAACTTAACAGGAACCCATGGGGGAGGGAAAGGAAAAAAAAAAAGAGAGGTTAGAGTGGGAGAGAGCCAAAGCATAAGAGACTCTTAAAAACTGAGAACAAACTAAGGGTTGATGGGGGGTGGGAGGGAGGACAGGGTAGGTGATGGGCATTGAAGAGGGCATCTTTTGGGATGAGCACTGGGTGTTGTATGGAAACCAATTTGACAATAAATTTCATATATTAAAAAAATAGAAATAAAATGAATATACCTTATACCACATCAATACTTGCTCATAGATATTCACCAAAATGGACATAAATGGTCAAAAATATCCATCATATCATGGCCTATACAATGACCTGGGACAAATAAACTCAATTATCAAATGCTATGATTTTTTATGCATTACTTTATTATTTTTAGTTTTATTATTTTTTTATTTTTAAGTATTTATTTTATTCCATTTAGATAACTTACAGTGTTATATTAGTTTTAGGTGTACAATATAGTGATACAACATTTCCATAGGTCACCCTGTGCTCATCACAAGCACACTGCTTAATCCCCATCACCTATTTCAGACATCTCCTCACATACCTCCCATCTAGTAAGCATTAGTCTGTCTCTACAGTTAAGACTGTTTCTTGGTTCACCTCTCTCTCTATTTTTTCCCCTTTGCTCATTTGCTTTGTTTATTAAATTACACATATGAGTGAAATAATAGGTGTTTGTCTTTCTCTGACTATTTCACTTCATATAATACTCTCTAAATCCATCTATGTATTTGAAAATGGCAAGATATCATTCTTTTTATGACTCAATAATATTATGTTGTATGTATATGCCACATCTTCTTTATTAATTCATCAGTCAATGGATACTTTGACTGTTTCCATAATTTGGCTATTGTAGATACTGCTGCTATGAACATCGGTATGCATGTATCCCTTTGAATCAGTGTCCTTGATTTTTTTTTCTTTTTTTGGATAAACACACAGTAGTGTATTTGCAAGATACTAGGGTAGTTCTATTTTTAACTTTCTGAGGAACTTCCATAAGGATTTCCAGAGAGGCTGCACAAGTTTGCACCACCATAGGGAAAGAGGGAAGAGGCATCCCTACCAACACCTGCTGTTTCTTGTGTTGTTGATGTTAGCCATTCTGACAGGTGTGAAGTGGTTTCTCATTGTAGTTTTCATTTGTATATCCCTAATGATGAGTGGTGTTGAACATCATTTCATATGTCTGTTAGACATCTGAATTTATTCTTTGGAAAGGTGTCTATTCATGTCTTATGATCATTTTTTTTCACTGGATTATTTGGTTTTTTTGAATGTTAAGTTTAATAAGTTCTTTATAAAGTTTGGATGCTAGCCCTTTATCACATATGTCATTTGCAAATATCTTCTCCCATTCCAACAGTTGCCTTTTAGTTTTGTTGATAGTTTCCTTCACTGTGCAGAAGCTTTTATTTTGAATAAGTCTCAATAGTTGAAAACTCTTGGAGTTTTTATTTATAGTTCCCTGATGATCAGTGATGTTGAGCAAATTTCATGTATCTATTGGCAATCTGTATATATTCTCAGCAACTTATATTTTCATGGAATCTCAATAGTTTATTTTTTGCTTTTGTATTGCTTGCCTCAGGAGACATATGTAGAAACAAGTTGCTATAGCTGATGTCAAAAAGTTACTGCCTGTGTTCTCCTCTAGGATTTTTTTATAGTTTTAGGTCTTACATTTAGGTCATTAATCCACTTTAAATTTCTTTTGTGTGTGGTATAAGAAAATGGTCCAATTTCATTCTTTTGCATATTACTGCCCAGATTTCCCAACACCATTGTTGAAGGGACTGTCTTTTTCCCATTGGATGTTCTTTCCATATTTGTTAAAACATGAATTGACCATATAGATATGGTTTAATTTCTAAGGTTTAAATTCTATTCTGTTCCATGGATGTATGTGTCTATTTTTCTGTCAGTACCATTATTTTTTTTTACTGTTTTTATCACAACAGTAATATAACTTAAATTACATAATTGTGATGTCTTATGTTTGCTTTTCTTTTCAAGGTTGCTTTGGATATGTAGAGTCTTTTGTGGTTCCATACAATTTCAGGATTATTTGTTCTAGCTCTGTGAAAAATTCTGGTGGTGTTTTGATAGGGACTGCATTAAATGTATAGATTACTTTAGGTAGCATAGACATTTGAACAATATTTGTTTTACCAATCTATGAGCATGGAATGTCTTTACATTTCTTTGTGTCATCTTCAATTTCTTTCATCAGTGTTTTATAGTTTTCAGCGTAGAGGTTTTTCAAACCATTGGTTAGGTTTATTCCTAGGTATCTTATTACTTTTGATGCAATTGTAAATAGTATTCATTTATTAATTTATCTTTCTGCTGCTTCATTATTGGTGTGTATAAATGCAACAGATTTCTGTACCTTTATTTTATATCTTGCAACTTTACTGAATTATTTTGTCAGTTTTAGCAGTTTTTTGGGGGACTATTTCAGGATTTCTGCAAATAGTGAAAGTTTTACTTCTGCCCTACTCATTTGGATGTCTTTTATTTCATTTTGTTATCTGATTGCTGAGGCTAGGGCCTCCAGTGCTGTGTTAAATAACAGTGGTGAGAACGAAGATCCACATCTTGTTCCTGATCATAGAGGAAAAACTCTCAGTTTTTCATTGAGAACGATATTAGCTGTGGGTTTTTCACAGATGGTCTTTTTAAAATTTTATTTATTTATTTATTTATTTATTTATTTATTTATCTATTTATGTACTTATTTATGTTTATTTTTAAATATAATTTATTGTCAAGTTAACTAACGTACAGAGTATATAGATAGTGTGTTCTTGGCTTTGGGAGTAGATTTCCATGATTCATCACTTACATACAACATCCAGTGCTCATCCCAACAAGTGCCCTCCTTAATGCCCAGCCCCCATTTTCCCCTCCCCCCAGTCCCTCCCATTGGCCCTGAGTTTGTTCTCTGTATTTAAGAGTCTCTTATGGTTTGACAGTGTCTCAGTTTGTTTTCCTTCCCTTCCCCCATGGTCTTCTGTTAAGTTTCTCAAATTCCACATATGAGTGAGGACATATGATATCTGTTTCTTTGACTGAACATATTTCACTTAGCATAATACCCTCCAGTTCCGTCCACGTTGTTGCAAATGGCAAGATTTCATTATTGCTCATTGTCAAGTAGTATTGCATTGTATATATAAACCACATCTTCTTTATCTATTCATTAGTTGATGGACATTTGGTCTCTTTCCATAATTTGGCTATTGTTGATAGCACTGCTATAAATATTGGGGTGCATGTGTCCCAATGAATCATCACTCTTCTATCCTTTGGAGAAATTCCTAGTAGTGCTATTGTTGGGTCATAGGGTAATTCTATTTTTAATTTTTTGAGGAATCTCCACACTGTTTTCTAGAGAGGCTGCACCAGTTTGCATTACCACCAACAGTGCAAGAGGGTTCCCATTTCTCCACATCCTCTCCAGCATCTGTTGTTTCCCAAGTTGTTAATTTTAGCCACTCTGACCAGTGTGAGGTGGTATCTCAGTGTGGTTTTGATTTGTATTTCCTTGATGATGAGTGATTTTAAGCATCCTTTCATGTGTCTGTTAGCCACACAGATGGCCTTTATTATGTTGAGGTATATTCCCTCTAAGCTTACTATCTGGAAGGATTTTATCATAAGTGGATGTTGTACTTTGTCAAATCCTTTTCCTACACCTATTGAAATAATCATATGATTCTTATACTTTCTTTTGTTAATGTGGTGTATCACAATGATTGAATTGTGCATAGTGAACCACCCTTGCAACAGAGGAATAAATGCCACTTGATCATAACAAGTTGCTTTTTTAATATTTTTAAGTTTATTTTTATTTATTTATTTTGAGAGAGAGAGCGAGAGAGCGAGTGAGCAGAGGTGGGACAGAGTTGAGAGAGAGAGAGAGAGAGAGAGAGAGAGAGAATCCCAAACAGGTTCCACACTACCAGTGCAATGTGCAACGTGGGGCTTGTGATCACAAACCGTGAGATCATGACCTGAGCTGAAATCAAGAGTTAGACACCTCACCAACTTAACCACCCAGGTGCCCCCTGGGTTATTTTTTAAATATATATTGTTGTATTCATTTTGCTAGTATTTTATTGGGAGTATTCACATCCATGTGCATCATGCATATTGACCTACATGCCTCTTTCTTAGTGAATATTTTTTCTGGTTTTACTACCATGGTAATTTTGACCAAATAGAATGAATATGGAAGTTCTCCTTTTCTATTTGTTTAAAATAGTTAGAGAAGAATAGGTATTAACTCTTCTTTAAATGTTTGGGAGAAAATTGTCTGTGAAAGCCATCTGGCCCTGGACTTTTGTTCATTGCAAATGTTTTGATTACTTATTCAATTTATTTACTGGATATCACACTGTTCAAGTTTTCCATTTATTCCTTTTTCAGTTTTGGTAATTTACGTGTTTTTAGAAATTTATTCATCTCTTCCAGCTTTGTCCAATTTGTTGACATATGGATTTACATAATATTTTCTTACAATTGTTTGTTTCTCTGTGTTGTTGGTTGTCATTTCTCCTCTCTCATTTGTGATTTCATTTGTGTCTTTTTGTTGTAGACTTTAAGACTAAAGTTCTCTCTTGTCTAGCAAGAGATCAGGATGCAAGATGAAAAGCCAGAGATGGCTAATGTCTGGGAAAAGACAAAAGCCCCAAATAAGGATCCTTGCCCAATTTTTATTAGGATCAGAAGGCTTACAAACATGGTGATGGACGTTCACAAAAAGACAATGAAACTGTGAACATTAACTTGGGGATGTTAGGGAAAGGGGGTCTTGAAGATATTTGGGGTTAAGGGTTTGGGTTAATACAAAACAAAATATTGACATCAGGCAGTTGGGTGGAAGGTTGTTTACAGTAGACATGAGGCACCACCTCTGTTTATCTTAGCTAGACTAGGGGATGAGATGCGTAGGACAAATAACCTTGGAGTTAACTCGGCACCTTTCAACGTTTATTTATTTTTGGGACAGAGAGAGACAGAGCATGAAGCGGGGAGGGGCAGAGAGAGAGGGAGTCACAGAATCGGAAGCAGGCTCCAGGCTCTGAGCCATCAGCCCAGAGCCCGACGCGGGGCTCGAACTCACAGACCGCGAGATCGTGACCTGGCTGAAGTCGGACGCTTAACCGACTGCGCCACCCAGGCGCCCCAACTCGGCACCTTTCTTTGGTTAATCATCTCCACTCTCGGCAACTTCACCCACAACACAGTGCAGCAATTTATAGCCAAATTAACCTGTTTACCTAACTCCGTCCTTTCCTTCTGTGAAAGCAGCTTTCTACTATAGTACTAAATTTGGGGACACTTTTGCCCTGAATGCCTAATCTTGCTTACCTCATATACTTTTGTATTGGGTGCCTTTGCACCCCTCTCTATTCTGGGGCTTTTTCCCCTCCTTCTCTATTCTGGGGGCTCGGGCCCCTCCCTATTTTATTCTTGGGCCTTTGCCCCTCCCGACTTCATTCTGGGGGTCATATCTTGTTCATCCAAGCTTGGGTGAGAGCACCCTACAGCTTTATAATTCTTTACACCTTGTTAACCCATTGTTGTAAGCCCAGGGAATTTCTAAGCTTATTCCCCACATCCTTTCTTTTATCTTTTTGATAAATCTGTTTAGAGTTTTATCAATTTCTTCAATTTCTCTATTTTTTTTTTCAAAGAACAAGCTCCTAGTTTCATGGATCTGTTCTATTGATTTTTTGTGTTTGTTTTTGTTTTGTTTTTAGTTTCTATATCATTTGTTTCTCCTCTAATATTTATTATCACCTTCCCCTGCTGGCTTTAAGCTTCTTTGTTGTTGTTGTTGTTGTTGTTGTTGTTGTTGTTGTTGTTGTTTTCCAACTCCTTTTGATATAAGGTGAGTTTGCTTATTTGATAATTTTCTTCTTTCTTGTGGTAAGCCTGTATTGCTACATATTTTCTTCTTAGGACCACTTTTGCTGTATCCCAAAGGTTTTGGACCATTGTGTTTTCATTTTAATTTCTTTCCATGTATTCTTTATTTCTTTAGTGGCATGCTGTTTAACCTCCATGTATTTGTGGTCATCCCAGATTTTTTCTTGGGATTAATTTCAAGTTTCATAAGATTTTGGCCAGAAAAGGTTCTTGGTATGATTTCAAACTTTTTGTATATTTTGAGGACTGATGTATACCTCATGTGATCTATTCTGGAAAATATCTCATGTGCACTTGAAAAGAAGGTGTATTCTGCTGTTTTAGGATGGAATATTCTGAATGTATCTATTAAGTCCATCTATTCCAGTGTGTCATTTATAGCTATTGTTTCTGTGTTTATTTTCCACTTATATGATCTGTCCATTGTTGTAATTGGTGTGTTAAGGTCCCTTGCTATTATTGAGTTATTATTAATCAGTTCCTTTATATGGGCTATTAACTGTTTTATATATTTGGGTGTTTTCATGTTGTGGGCATAAATATTTACAATTGTTATATCTTCTTGTTTGATTTTCCCCTTCATTATTGTATAGTGCCTTGCTTTGTCAATTGTTACAGTCTTTATTTTTTTTCTTTTTTGCCTTTTTTAAAAATTTTATTTAAATCCAAGTTAGATAGCATATAGTGCAATAATGGTTTCAGGAGTAGAATTTAGTGAATCATCAGTTCCATATAACACCCAGTCCCCATCCCAACAAGTGCCCTCCTTAATGCCCATAACCCATTTATCCTATCCCCCCCAACCATCCAGCAACCATCAATGTGTTCTCTGTATTAACAGTCTCTTATGGTTTGCCTCCCTCTCTGATTTTACTTAGTTTTCCTTCCCTTCCCCTATGTTTATGTGTTTTGTTTTTCAAATTCCACATATGAATGAAGTCATATATCTTTCTCTGACTTGCTTACTTTGCTTAGCATAATACATTATAGCTCCATCCGCACTGTTGTAAATGGCAAGAATTTGTTCTTTTTGATCTCCAAGTAATATTCTATGGTGTATATAAATGTCACATCTTCTTTATCCATTCGTCAGTTGATGGACATTTGCTGTCTTTCCATAATTTGGCTTTTTTTGGTAATGCTGCTATAAACAGAGAAGTGTGTGAATTCCTTTGAATCATCATTTTTATCCTTTGGGTAAATACCTAGTAGTGTAAATGCTGGGTTGTAGGGCAGCTTTATTTTTGATTTTTTGAGGAAACTCCATACTGCTTTCCAGACTGGCTGCACCAGGTTGCATTTTCCAGTGAAAAGATTTCCCCTTTCTCTGCATCCTCACCAACAATTGTTTTCCTGAGTTGTTAATTTTAGCCATTCTGGCAGGTGTGAGGTGATATATCATTGTGGTTTTGATTTGTATCCCCCTAATGATGAGTGGTGTTGAGCATCTTTTCATGTATCTGTTAGCCATCTGGATGTCTTCTTTGGAAAATTACCTGTTCACGTCCTTTGCCCATTTCTTTACTGGGTTATTTGGTTTTTGGGTGTTGAGTTTGGTAAGTTCTTCTAGATTTTGGATACTAGCCCTTTATCAGATATGTCATTTGCAAATATCTTCTCCAATTCCATCAGTTGCCTTTTAGTTCTGTTGATTGTTTCCTTCACCGTGCAGAAGTGTTTTTTTAATCTTTTTTTTTTATCTTGACGAAGTCCCAATAGTTCATTTTTGCTTTGTTTCCCTTGCCTCGTAGACATGAATAGTAAGAAGTTGCTATGACTGAGGTGAAAGAAGTTACTGTCTGTGTTCTTCTATAGGATTTTGATGGTTTCTGGTCTTATATTTAGGTCTTTCACCCATTGTTGAGTTTACTTTTATTTATGGTGTAAGAAAGTATTCCAGATTCATTCTTCTGTATGTCTCTGTCCAGTTTTCCCAACACCCTTTGCTGAAGAGACTGCTTTTTTTTCCCCCCCATTGGATATTATTTCCTACTTTGTCAAAGATTAGTTGGCTATATATTGTGGGTCCCTTTCTGGTTTCTTTATTCTGTTCCATTGATCTATGTGTCTGTTTTCATGCCAGTACCATACAGTCTTGATGAATAAGCCTTTTTAATACAGTTTGATGTCCAGAATTGTGATGCCTCCATCTTTGGCTTTCTTTTTCAACATTACTTTGGCTATTCAAAGTCTTTTCTGATTCCATATAAATTTTAGAATTGTTTTTTCTAGCTCTGTTAAGAATGCTGGTGTTATTTTGATAAGGGTTGCATTGATTGTGTATATTGCTTTGGGAGTATCAACATTTTAACAATATTTGTTCTTCTGATCCATGAGCATGGAATGTTTTTCCATTTCTTTGTGTCTTCTTCAATTTTCTTTATAAGCTTTCTACAGTTTTCAGCATATAGGTCTTTTGCCTGTTTGGTTAGGTTTATTCCTAGGTATTTTATGGGTTTTGGTGCAATTGTAAATAGGATCAATTCCTTGATTTCTCTTTCTACTGCTTCATTATTGTTGTATATAAATGTAGTCAATTACTATATGTGGATTTTATATTCTGCAAAAGTCTTTTTTAAAAGTCTAGTTTTTCCAATATAAGTATTGCTATTCTGGCTTTCTTTTGACATCCATTTGTGTGATAAAGTTTTATCCATCCCTCATCTTCATTCTGCAGGTGTCCTTTGTTCTAAAATGGGCCTCTTGTAGGCAGCATATAAAAGGGTCTTGTTTTTTTTTTTATTTTTATCCATTCTTACACTCTGTGTCTTTTGAATGGTCTTTTGAGTGTTTAGTTTATTTAGATTCAAAGTAATTATAATAGATATGTATTTATTGTCACTTTATTAATTATTTTATATTTGATTCTGGAGATTTTCTCTGATTAGTGTGTGTGACCTTTGCTGTCTCCTTTGTACTAAATGAGTCCCCTTTAATATTACTTGCAGGGCTTTTTACTGGTCACTAACTTTAGTTTTTGCTTGTCTGGGAAGCTCTTTATCTCTCCTTCTATTCTGAATGATAAACTTGCTGGATAGAATATTTTTGGCTCCAGACATTTTCCATTCCTCACTTTCAATATATAATGCCATTTCCTTCTGGCTTGCCAAGATACTGTTGAGAAATCTCCAGGTAGTTTTATCAGGTTTTTCTTGCAGGTTAATGGCTAATTATTTCTTGCTGATTTTAAGATTCTTCTCTTTTTCACTATATTTTGTCAGTTTAACTACAATATGTCTTGGTGTTGACTTGATTTTGTTGATTTTGACAGGAGTTTTCTTGTCTCCTGGATCTGGATGTCTGTTTCTTCCCCCAGATTGAGGAAAGTTTCAGCTATTATTTATTTAAATGAATATTCTTCCCCCTTTTCTCTCTGTTCTTCTTCTGGGACTCCTATGATGCAAATGTTATTACATTTGATGGAGTCACTGAGTTCTCAAAATCTATGCTCATTTTGAGTATTTGCTTTTTCTTTCTTTTTTTTTTTCAGCTTCATTTCTTTTCATTATTTTGTCTACCATATCACTAATGTGTTCCTCTGCTTCTTCTAGAATGCTGTTGGTTGTCTTAAAACTGCTTCCAATCTTGTTTATTGCATTCTTAATCTTTGATTGATTCTTTTTTTAACTCTTTTATCTCTCTTATAAGGATCTGTGGTGTCTTCTATTATTTTCTGAAACCCAATGAATACCCTCATGATTATTGATGTAAATTCTGCCTTGGGCATATTACTTAAATCCATTTAACTAAGATCTCTGGACATGACCTTATCTTGTTCTTTCATTTGGGATCAATTCCCTCATCTTCACATTTAGTCTCAATCTCTGCCTTCTTTTCTGTGTTAGAAAAGTCAGTTATGTTTTCTGCTGCTAAAAGTAATGGCCCTAAGAATAAGAAGTCATGTTTTGTCCTGACCCTGGTGCTTCAGGGAGTGTCTTTGGTGTGTGCTGCACGCACTCTGTTGTTGTGTTCTGGCTGCTCTATCCTTCAGGCCAGTCCTGAAGCAGAGGCTTTCCTTACCTGCTGTGGCAGTGTTTGATCCCTGGCCTGAATGTGGTGAGTTATAACTTGGTGCACGCTGGTCTTCTTATGAACAGAGACTTGACATGACTTCCACTGGAACTGAACAGCTGCAGAACTCTCTGGGTGAGATGGTGTAGGCAGGGGCTTGCGCTGGTCATCTAGGAAAAGAGCCTGCCATGCTGGGACTGAGATAAGCTTTACTGAGTTGTGTGTTTGCACCTCAAGGAGAAGGGATGGTGCTTTCTGTAAGCGAGTTAGCCACTGTCAGCCTTGTTCTTTTCCTAGGTGGCTCTGTGTTCTGCTATGGAGTATGAGAGGGAAATGACACAGTCAGCTATTTTGTTCTTGGAGGGGTAACTCCTTGAAAATTGCATCTTAAGGATGTTCTTGAAGAAGAGAAAATAATCTCCCCACTGTGTGCTCTAGGTCTTCTACAGATCGCTGTTTTAATGCTGCCTGCCCCTAGGTTGTTTACCTGCCTTCTCTCCATGAACAGCACAGTGCCTTCTGGGCTTTATCCCAGCCAAGCCCATTGACTTTCAAATCTCCAGGCTGTAAGCCTGATGGTGCAAGAACCCACAACATTCAGCCCATTTCATTTTTCAAGCTAGTGTCTTTGAAGAAACATTCTCTTTTTGTGTCCCCATGTGCTTCTTTATTTCTTGCCCTTTTCTGAGAACATGGCTCCCTCCCCTCCACAGCATATGAGATCCTTTTCTCCTATAAACCATGTCTCTGCACTTCTTACCTTCTTTGATGTGGCCTCTTCTCTCCCTTCACTTGTGGAGTTTCTTCTGTCAGTCTTTAGGTTGATTTCTGGGGTACTTAGGATGATTTTATAGTTATATAGTTGTCTTCATGGGACAAAATGAGTGTAGGGATTTCCTACTTTACCACTGTATTCCTCTCTAAATCTGTACAGCTTTTTATTTTGATGTAGTCCTAATAGTTTTTGTTTGTTTGTTTCTTTGTGTGTGTGTCTCCCTAAGCTCAGTAGACGTCTCTAGAAACATGTTGCTATAGGTGTCAAAGAAATTTCTGCTTGTATTCTCTTCTAGGATTTTTATGGCTTCAGGTCTCACATTTAGGTCTTTACTAAATATGGAATGTATTTTTGTGTATGTCGTAAGAAAAGGTCCAGTTTCATTATTTTGTAATTACTGCCCAGTTTTCCCAACACCATCTTTTGAAGACACTGTCGTTTTTCCAATTACATATTCTAGCCTCATTTGTTGAAGATTAACTGACCATATAACTGTAGATCTATTTCAAGACTTTTTCTTGTCCATTGATCTATGTGTCGATTTTAGTGCCAGTACTATACTGTTTTTATTACTAGAACTTTGCAATATAACTTGAACTCTAGAATTGTCATACCTCCCAATTTGTTTTTCTTTTTCAAGATTGCTTTGTCTATTCTGGGTCATCTCATACAAATTTTAGAATTTTTTCGTTTCAATTCTGTGAAAAATGCTATTGGTGTTTTGATAGGTATTGCATCAACTCTGAAGATTGATTTGGGTACTATAGACATTTGAAAAAAATGGTAGTTCTCTCAATTCATGAGCATGAAATGTCTTTCCATTTGTTTAAGTCATCTTCAAATTCTTTCATCAAGGTTTTAGAGTTTTCAGAGAAAAGTCTTTCATCTCTTTGTTTAAGTGTATTCCTAGGTATTTTATTATTTTTAGAGCAATTGTGAATGCATTTTCTGCTGTTTCATTATTGGTGTATAGAGATTTGACAGATTTATGTACATTAATTTTGTATCCTGCAAATTTAACTGAATTCCTTTGTCAGTTCTAGCAGTTTTTTGATGGAATCTTTCAGGCTTTCTTTATATAATATAGAAATAGTGGAAGTTTTACTTCTTCCTTACTGATTATTTTTCTTGTCTGTCTACTATAATTAGGATTTAAAATACTGTATTGAATAATAGTGGTGAGAGTGGATATCCTTGTCTTGTTCCTGACTGTAGGGGAAAAGCTGAGATGTTTTTCATATTGAGAATGATGATAGCTGTGGATTTTTGACAAGTGGCCTTTATTATATTGAGATACATTCCCTGTAAGCCTACTTTCTTGAGAGTTTCTATCATGAATGGATGTTGTACTTATTCAAACGCTTTTTCTGCATCCATTGAAATAATCATGTTAGTTCTTATCCTTTCTCTTATTTATGTGATTTATCATATTGATTGCTTTATTAATATTAAACCACATTAACAATTCAGGAATCAATCCTGCTTGATAATGGTATATTATTTTTAAATGCATTTTTGGATTCAGCTTACTAACATTTTGTTGAGAATTTTTGCATCCATGTTCATCAGGATATACATTTCTCTTTTTTAGTGGGGTCTTTTCTTATTTTGGTATCAAGGTAATGTTGGCCTCATAGAATGAATTTGAAATTCTTCCTTTCTGATACAGGAGTACTGATGCATAGGGGCACTTGTACCCCAATGCTTATAGCAGCACTCTCAACAATAGCCAAATTATGGAAAGAGCCTAAATGTCCATCAACTGATGAATGGATAAAGAAATTGTGGTTTAAATACACAATGGAGTACTACGTGGCAATGAAAAAGAACGAAATATGGCCCTTTGTGGCAACGTGGATGGAACTGGAGAGTGTGATGCTAAGTGAAATAAGCCATACAGAGAAAGACAGATACCATATGGTTTCACTCTTATGTGGATCCTGAGAAACTTAACAGAAACCCATGGGGGAGGGGAAGGAAAAAAAAAAAAGAGGTTAGAGTGGAAGAGAGCCAAAGCATAAGAGACTCTTAAAAACTGAGAACACTGAGGGTTGATGGGGGGTGGGAGGTAGGGGAGGGTGGGTGATGGGTATTGAAGAGGTCATTTTTTGGGATGAGCACTGGGTGTTGTATGGAAACCAATTTGACAATAAATTTCATTAAAAAAAGAAAACAAAAGAAATTATTCCTTTCTTTTCTCCTTTTTGGAATAGTTTGAGAAGAATAGGCAATATTTCTTCTAATAAATGATAGAATTTGCCTGTGAAGCCATCTAGTCTTGGACTTTTCTTCTTTGGGAGTTTTTGATTATTAATTCAATTTCTTTGATGGTTATTGGTCTCTTCAAGTTTCTATTTTTCCTGTTTTAGTTTGGGTAGTTTGTATGATTCTAGGAATTTATCCATTTTTTCCAAGTTGTCCATTTAGTTGGCACATAGTTTTTCACAATATTCTCCTATAATTGTTTGTATTTCCATGGTGTTGGTTGTTATTTCTTCTCTCTCATTGTGATTTTATTTATTTAAAGTTTTCTCTTTTTTTCTTGATAAGCTTTGGTACAGTTTCATCAATTATATTATTTTTTGAACAAACCAGATCCTGGTTTCATTGATCTTCTTTATTGTTTTTCTAGTTTCTATATCATATATTTCTTCTGTAATCTTCAGTATTTTTTTTTCTTATGTTGTTTTAGGTTTTTTTGTTGTTTTTTCTAGCTCTTGTATGTGTAAGATTAGATTGCGTATTTGAGACTTTTCTTGCTTCTTGAGGTAGGCCTGTATTGCTGTAAACTGCCATCTCCACTTTTCCTGTATCCTAGAGGTTTTGGATAATTGTGTTTTCCTTTTAACTTGTTCCCAAGTATTTTGTTTGTTTGCTTGTTTTATTTGCTGGTTGTCCCATTCATTGTTTGATAGCATGCTATTTAACCTATCATGTATTTGTAATCTTTCCAGATTTTTTCTTGTGGTTGAATTTTAGTTTCATCACTTTTTGGTCAAAAGAAATGCATGGTAGGATTTTGGTCTTTTTTGAGTCTGTTTACATTTGTTTTTCGGATTGGTATGTGATCCATTCTGGAGAATTTTCCATACCCTTTTTAAAAGAATGTGTATTTTTCTGTTTTTGGTGGAATTTGTTAACATAACTCTTAAATCAGTGTGTTCTTGTGTGTCATCCAAAGCTATTGTTTCTTTGTTGATTCTCTGTTTAGATGATCTCTCCATTGATGTAAGTGGGGCATCAAAGTTCTCTAGTATTGATATATTATTATTTTTTAGTTCCTTTATGTTTCTTATTAACTGTTTTATGTATTAGGATGATCGCATGTTGGTTGCCTAAATGTTTATAATTGTAATATTGTCTTCTTAATTTTTCCCCTTTATTATTATATAGTGCCCTTCTTTGCCTCTTGTTACAGTATTTGTTTTTTTTAAATTTTTTTTGTTAATGTTTATTCATTTTTGCAACAGAGAGACAGAACATAAGCGGGGGAGGGACAGAGAGAGAGGGAGACACAGAATCTGAAGCAGGATCCAGGCTTTGAGCTGTCAGCACAGACCCTGATATGGGGGTCCAACTCACAAACTGTGAGATCATGACCTGAGTCGAAGTTGGCAGCTTAACTGACTGAGTTACCCAGGGACATTGATACAGTCTTTGTTTTAAAATCTAGTTTTCCTGAAGTATTGCTATTCAGGCTTTATTTTCACAACAATTTACATGAGACATATTTCTCCATCACCTCACTTTTAACCTTCAGGTGTCTTTAAGTCTAAAATGAGGCTTTTCCTGGTTGCACATAGATTGTTTTAAACTATTTTGTCACCCTATAACTCTTGATTGGAGAAGTTAGTCAATTTACATTCAGAGTAGTTATTGATAGATATGTATTTATTGTCATTCTATTACTTGTTTTGTGGTATTTCTGAAGATTTTTCTCTGATCCTTTCTTGTATTTCTCTCTTTCATGTTTTGCTGCTTTTCTTTAGTGATATATTTGGATTCCTTTTTCTTCTTTGTATATTTATTAGTTGTTTTCTCATCTATGGTTCCCATTAGGTTTGTATATAACCTCTACTGGAAATAGTCTATTTAAGTTGATGTTGGTTTAAGTTTGAACCCATTGTTTTCTTCTCTCTTCCCCACGCTTTAGGTATGTTATTATATTTTATATATTTTTTTTATTTCCTTGACTGATTTTTTTTACAGAATGTTCATTTTTACTGTTTTTGTGTTTCTTACCTTTATGTCTGTTATTTTTGTCACTCCTTCCAGTTAAAGACTCCCCTTTAGTATATCTTGCAGGGCTGGTTAATGGTCATAAACTCCTTTAGTTTGTGTTTGTCTAGGAAATTCATTATTGTTCTTTCACTTCTGAATGATAGCCTTGCTGAATAGAGTATCTTGGCTATAGATTTTTCTTATTCAGCACTTAGAATAAATCATGCCACCCTTGCCTGGTTTGCACAGTTTCTGTTGAAAATTCTCCTGCTGGCCTTTGTAAGTTAATGACTACTTTTGTCCAGCTGATTTTAAGAATTTTTATCATTGTATTTCGTCAATTTAATTACAATATGTCTTGGTGTGGATCTGATTTTATTGATTTTGATGGGAGTTCTTTGTGCCTCCTGGATCTGGATATGTTTCCCTCCCCCAAATAATGTAAGTTTTCAAATATTCTTTTTTTAAATAAATTTTAAAATAAATAACCCCTTAAAATAAAATAAAGAGACCCCTTTTCTCTCTCACCTTCCTCTGGGACTTTTATAATATGAATGTCATTATGTTTGATGGAGTCACTGAGTTCTCTAAGTCTATTATTATTTTGAGTAATTCCTTTTCCTCTCTTCTTTTCTGCTTGATTACTTTTCATGACTCTGCCTTGTAGGTCACTAATTTATTCCTCTGATCCTCCCATCCTTCTATTCATTCCATCAAGCATTTTCTCATTTCATTTATTGAGTCTTTTATCTCTGCTATGTTATTCCTTATCTCTGTGTTAAGGATCTCACTTATGCCTTCCACTCTTTTCTCAAGTCCAATGAGTATCCTTATGATCATTGCTTTAAATTCTCCATCAGGCGTATTACCTATATCTGTTTTGTTTAGATCTCTGGCCATGACCTTGTTTTGTTCTTTTTTGAGGATGAATTTCTATCTCTATTCATTTTTGTTGCCTCTCTGTGTCTGTTTGTGTGTCAAGAAAGTCAGCTATATCTTCTGCTTTTGAAACTAAGATGAGGTCCTGGAGTGTCCTACAGAGCAGTGTCCCCTGTTTACCAGAACCTGACACTTCAGTAGAGTATTCAATGTGTGTTGTTTATGTCTTGATATTGTGTCAGAGTCACTTTTCTTTTAGTGCAGTCATCTGCACTGACTCTTTTCCAGTTGTGGGCTATGCATGTTCTCTATGGTTTTAGTAAGACACTGGCAAGCAAGCTCTAAGGGGTCATGCTTGCCCTGGTACTTGGAAGCAGGGTAGTGGTGTTTGCAAATTTTGCATTGGGACACTAGTTCTATTCAGTTTCCCATGAAGTGATGCAGTGGCTATAATATATGTGCCAGACCAGCTGGGAACATGAGGGTTGGCATGGCACAGAATGATCACAGAGTGTTCCTGAGCCTGGTGCACGCTGGTGGTTGTAGGTATGTGGCTGGTTTCTGTGTTGCAGGTTGGCAGGGTGTATGGTGGGAGGTATGCACTTGTTGGCTGGATAAGGCAGGCATGAAGCCTTAACAAAATTTGGCTGAGGCCTGGCTGGAGGCTACACCTCACAGGTGACTGTTTATGCTGGCGACTGGGGGAAAGATAATGGCACCTACCTGTTCCCTCATTCTCAAAGAAGCCTCCCAACAGCCTCCAAAATCAGTATGAACATATATGACCCCAATTTTCCCCTGAATTGTGTAAAATACAATTTTTACGTTGTCTCTGTGCAAGCTGCTGTCAGCTCTGACTTGCCCTCCAGGTTGGCTCATTGCTGAGTCAGCTACTTTTAAAGCTCCATGCTCCAGCTCCACTGGTATTAAAAATTCATCCCCTCTGTTTTTTTCTTTATTTTTCTTTTTTAATATCTACGCTCCATATTTCTTTTTCTTTAATTTATTTATTTAAATTAAAGCTAGTTAACATACAGTGCAGAACCCAGTGATTCATTATTTACATATAACACCAAGTGCTCATCCCAACAAGTGTCCTCCTTAATGCCCATCATCCATATAGCCCATCACCTCTGGTTTTCAAAGCCAAATATGAGGATTAAGCTTTCCCATGTGAAGTTCCTGATATAAGGGCCATTTCTCTGCCCTCTCTGTGTGTGCAGCTCCCTCCCTCTTATAGGCAGCCTCCTTCTAAATTTTTTATCTTCCTAACCTTTCACATTCAGCTTCTTTTCTATGTTTATTGTGGAATTTCTTCTGCCAGTTTCTGAATCACTCTCTGGTTTATTTATTAGATGTGGATGATAACTAATAGTAAACTTGGGATGGGGTGAGCTCAGGGTCCTCCTACTCTGCTACCTTCCTAAACTCCTCCACAAATTTGCTTTTTTTCTGTTAAGACCATATTTTTCTTTTTTAAAATAATTTAAATAGGTTCTGTGGGTTTTTGCTAAATTTCCCAAGGATCTCTTGGCTGCAGCAGAGTACAAGGCAAGTGATATCCAGCAATTAAAGTATCTACAACAACTACACCAACATTCATGGAGGAACCTTGTCTGCCTTTCCCAGGAGAAATTCAAATCAAATTTAAAAGCATGCATAGAGAGAATCGAAACAGACAAGGAAATTTCTCTTTTTTTGCCAATATATGAAATTTATTGTCAAATTGGTTTCCATACAACGCCCAGTGCTCATCTCAAAAGGTGCTCTCCTCAATACCCATCACCCACCCTACCCTCCCTCCCACCCCCCAACAACCCTCAGTTTGTTCTCAGTTTTTAACAGTCCTTTATGCTTTGGCTCTCTCCCACTCTAACCTCTTTTTTTTTTCCTTCCACTCACCAATGGGTTTCTGTTAAGTTTCTCAGGATCCACATAAGAGTGAAACCATATGGTATCTGTCTTTCTCTGTATGGCTTATTTCACTTAGCATCACACTCTCCAGTTCCATCCACGTTGCCACAAAGGGCCATATTTCGTTCTTTGTCATTGCCATGTAGTACTCCATTGTGTATTTAAACCACAATTTCTTTATCCATTCATCAGTTGATGGACATTTAGGCTCTTTCCATAATTTGGCTATTGTTGAGAGTGCTTCTATAAACATTGGGCAACAAGTGCCCCTATGCATCAGTACTCCTGTATCCCTTGGGTAAATTCCTAGCAGTACTATTGTTGGGTCATAGGGGAGGTCTATTTTTAATTTTCTGAGGAACCTCCACACTGTTTTCCAGAGTGGCTGCACCAACTTGCATTCCCACCAACAGTGCAAGAGGGTTCCCGTTTCTCCGCATCCTCGCCAGCATCTATGGTCTCTTGATTAGTTCATTTTTGCCACTCTGACTGGCGTGAAGTGGTATCTGAGTGTGGTGTTGCTTTGTATTTCCCTGATGAGGAGCGACATTGAGCATCTTTTCATGTGCCTGTTGGCCATCCGGATGTCTTCTTTAGAGAAGTGTCTATTCATGTTTTCTGCCCATTTCTTCACTGGGTTATTTGCTTTTCGGGTGTGGAGTTTGGTGAGCTCTTTATAGATTTTGGATACTAGCCCTTTGTCCGATATGTCATTTGCAAATATCTTTTCCCATTCCGTTGGTTGCCTTTTAGTTTTGTTGGTTGTTTCCTTTGCTGTGCAGAAGCTTTTTATCTTCATAAGGTCCCAGTAGTTCATTTTTGCTTTTAATTCCCTTGCCTTTGGGGATGTGTCCAGTATGAGATTGCTATGGCTGAGGTCAGAGAGGTCTTTTCCTGCTTTCTTCTCTATGGTTTTGATGGTTTCTTGTCTCACATTCAGGTCCTTTATCCATTTTGAGTTTATTTTTGTGAATGGTGTGAGAAAGTGGTCTAGTTTCAACCTTCTGCATGTTACTATCCAGTTCCCCAGCACCATTTGTTAAAGAGACTGTCTTTTTTCCATTGGATATTCTTTCCTGCTTTGTCAAAGATTAGTTGGCCACACATTTGTGGGTCTAGTTCTGGGGTTTCTATTCTATTCCATTGGTCTATGTGTCTGTTTTTGTGCCAATACCATGCTGTCTTGATGATGACAGCTTTGTAGTAGAGGCTAAAGTCTGGGATTGCGATGCCTACTGCTTTGGTCTTTTTCTTCAAAATTACTTTGGCTATTCGGAGCCTATTGTGGTTCCATATGAATTTTAGAATTGGTTGTTCTAGTTTCGAGAAGAATGCTGGTGCCATTTTGATTGGGATTGCATTGAATGTGTAGATAGCTTTGGGTAGTATTGACATTTTGACAATATTTATTCTTCCAGTCCATGAGCATGGAATGTCTTTCCAGTTCTTTACATCTTCTTCAATTACCTTCATAAGCTTTCTATAGTTTTCAGCATACAGATCTTTTACATCTTTGGTTAGATTGATTCCTAGGTATTTTATGCTTCTTGGGGCAATTGTGAACGGGATCAGTTTCTTTATTTGTCTTTCTGTTGCTTCATTGTTAGTGTATAAGAATGCAACTGATTTCTGTACATTGATTTTGTATCCTGCAACTTTGCTGAATTAATGTATCAGTTCTAGCAGACTTTTGGTGGAGTCTATCGGATTTTCCCTGTATAGTATCATGTCATCTGTAAAAAGTGAAAGCTTGACTTCATCTTTGCCAATTTTGATGCCTTTGATTTCTTTTTGTTGTCTGATTGCTGATGTTAGAACTTCCAACACTATATTAAACAACAGTGGTGAGAGTGGGCATCCCTGTCGTGTTCCTGATCTCAGGGAAAAAGCTCTCAGTTTTTCCCCACTAAGGATGATGTTAGCTGTGGGCTTTTCATAAATGGCTTTTATGATCTTTAAGTATGTTCCATCTATCCCGACTTTCACAAGGGTTTTTCTTAAGAAAAGGTGCTGAATTTTGTCAAAGGCCTTTTCTGCATCGATTGACAGGATTATATGGTTCTTATCTTTTCTTTTATTAATATGATGTATCACATAGATGGATTTGGGAATGTTGAAGCAGCCCTGCATCCCAGGAATGAATCCCACTTGATCATGGTGAATAATTCTTTTTATATGGTGTTGAATTCGATTTGCTAGTATGTTGAGAATTTTTGCATCCATATTCTTCAGGGATATTGGCCTGTAGTTCTATTTTATTACTGGGTCTCTGTCTGCTTTAGGAATCAAAGTAATGCTGGCTTCATAGAATGAGTCTGGATGTTTTCCTTCCCTTTCTATTTCTTGGAATATCTTGAGAAGGATAGGTATTATCTCAGCTTTAAACGTCTGGTAGAACTCCCCTGGGAAGCCATCTGGTCCTGGACTCTTATTTGTTGCAAGATTTTTGATGACTGATTCAATTTCTTCACTGGTTGTGGGACTGTTCAAGCTTTCTATTTCCTCCTGATTGAGGTTTGGAAGAGTGTGGGTGTTCAGGAATTTGTCCATTTCTTCCAGGTTGTCCAGTTTGTTGGCATATAATTTTTCATAGTATTCCTTGATAATTGCTTGTATCTGAGGGATTGGTTGTAATATTTCCATTTTCATTCATGCTTTTATCTATTGGGTCCTCTCCCTTTTCTTTTTGAGAAGCCTGGCTACAGGTTTATCAATTTTGTTTATTTTTTCAAAAAACCAACTCTTGGTTTCGTTGATCTGCTCTACAGTTTTTTTTAGCTTCTATATTGTTTATTTCTGCTCTGATCTTTATTATTTCTCTTCCTCTTCTGGGTTTAGGCTGCCTTTGCTGTTCTGCTTCTATTTCCTTTAGGTGTGCTGTTAGATTTTGTATTTGGGATTTTTCTTGTTTCTTGAGGTAGGCCTGGATTGCAATGAATTTTTCCTCTCAGGACTGCCTTTGCTGCATCCCAAAGCCTTTGGATTGTTGTATATTCTTTTTCATTTGTTTCCATATATTTTTTAATTTCTTCTCTAATTGCCTGGTTGACCCATTCATTCTTTAGTAGGATGTTCTTTAACCTCCATGATTTGGAGGTTTTCCAGACTTTTTCCTGTGGTCGATTTCAAGCTTCATAGCATTGTGGTCTGAAAGTATGCATGGTATGATTTCAATTCTTGTATACTTATGAAGGGCTGTTTTGTGACCCAGTATGTGATCTATCTAGGAGAATGTTCCATGTGCACTCGAGAAGAAAGTATATTCTGTTGCTTTGGGATGCAGAGTTCTAAATAGATCTGTCAAGTCCATCTGATCCAATGTGTCATCAGGGCCCTTGTTTCTTTATTGACCTTGTGTCTAGATGATCTATCCATTTTTGTAAGTGGAGTGTTAAAGTCCCCTGCAATTACCACATTCTTATTCATAAGGTTGCTTATGTTTATGAGGAATTGTTTTATATATCTGGGGGCTCCTGTACTTGGCGCATAGACATTTATAGTTGTTAGCTCTTCTTGAAGGATAGACCCTGTGATTATTATATAATGCCCTTCTTCATCTCTTGTTACAGCCTTTAATTTAAAGTCTAGTTTGTCTGATATAAGTA